>NC_069500.1:538473399-538773399 GCF_027579735.1 Bombina bombina
ATCTATTTATCTATCAAAGCTATCTATCTATCTATCATATCTGTCAAATGTATCTATTGCATCTATTGATCTATCTATCTAATCTATGTATCTATCTATCAAATCTATCTCGTGGCCGGACTGTTATCTAACAGCCACTTGTGTTTCGGCCAAATGTCCGTCGGCCAAATGTCCGTCTCTCTTTTTCCATCTCCCGGTTCCTAAAATCCATGCCATATACACGTCCCCTAATAGGGGACGTAACAGGGATTAAACTGATAGGAATAGTACTACTTAACACACCTTATAATAACGCAGAGCGAGGCAACGCAGAGAGAGGAGTCTGAAGAAGAGGAGTCAGAGGAGGAAGGTGGCTTTGAGGAGGTGGAAGACCAAACACATCAGGCATCCCAGGGGGCTTGTTGTCACCTTTCGGGGACCCTTGGTGTTGTACGTGGCTGGGTGGAGGAGACCTTCAATGACATCAGTGAGGACAAGGAACGGGACATGGCTAGCTTGGTATCCAACCTTGTTCAAATGGGGAGTTTGCGGTTGTGCAAATGGACTGTTTGCGGTTGTTTGCGGTGCGTTAAACGGGGAGTTTGGTCTGTCACTGTGAAGCGGGTGTAACCCTTACACTACCTGATCTATACAACATCATGCCTGATGTTTTAAAGCACGTTATTCCAAACAATTTAGGAATGTTAGGTGATTTCTGCCCTTTATGGATTAAAACCAGACTCTGCATCAACTATGTAATATTCCGTGGGAGTTTTGCCATGGATCCCCCTCCGGAATGCCACAGTCCAGGTGTTAGTGCACTTGAAACAACTTTTCCATCACTATTGTGGCCAGAAAGAGTCCCTGTGGGTTTTAAAGTTCGCCTGCCTATTGAAGTCTATGGCGGTTCGCCCGGTTCGCCCGTTCGCGAACATTTGCGGAAGTTCGCGTTCGCCGTTTGCGACATCACTAACAAACATACATTTACACACTCACACACACATAAATACACACACATATATACACACATACAAACATACATATACACACTCACACACACACATATATACACATAGCCACACACACATACAAACATACATTCACACACTCACACACACACATATATACACATAGCCACATACACATACAAACATACACACATACATACATATACACCTTTGAGCCCTTCCTAGTTCACAGATTGTCATTTATTTAATAAGAAATCTTTATTTTGTATTTAAAGAGAAAGTTTACTGTACATTTTTCTATACTTAATCATTATTAATATTTTTTTAAATTTAATATTTCCAGAAGATGCTTTAAGATGGGTAATTCTTCATGTGCGCTAATTGTGCAAGACTTAAAACGCCAAACTTTACACATATTTTACATTCCTATGTTCTCCACATAGAAATGTTTTATTGTTAAATATATATATATATATATATATATATACATATATATATATACTATATTGTATATATATATATATATATATATATATATATATGTAATAATGTTAATGTAAAAACTATATCTACACATATATATCTATAGGAATAGACATGTAGGTATAGGTGTATATATAGATATATATAGAAGAAATATATATTTACAATAAAAACATTTTCCTGTATGTAAAGAACATTGGAATGTAAAATATGTATAACTCCTGTTGGGTAAGCATGCATGAAGTAAGGGTTACTTCTGATCTCTCCATTGATTTCTATGGGGAAGGAAAAGGTAACACAGTCGTAATATTTGAAGTCCTTTGGTTAGTTCACTTCAGAGTTCACTTGCGTGCAAACTTTTTACTTTCAATTTGTAATACGCATGCTACCCGACCTGCACCATTTGTAATCTGGCCCTATGTGTATTAAATAGGACTAAAGGCCTCATAGATTAAAATAAAATGATACAAGTTTATAAGCAACATATGACCTGCTGTTTGTAAAAATCTGTTGTTCAAATACGTATAACTTTGGACTAACAAATAGAATTTGGCTCATATAGGCAGATATTACAAACCGTTAAAACCTGAAGTAAATTTGTTAAAATATTTAGTTGTTTGAAAACAATTCAACATTGGTATAAGAGAAATTGTAGGCAATACTACAGCAAAAACAACTGTACAAATATAAACAAAATGAATAAAAAATCTGATAGGGTCATCCCACTTGTTCCAGAGATATAGGGCTTAAGTGTAGAGCAATGAATAGTGCAGGGTGAATAAAAACGATCTTGGTCTCACGCAAAGAATAACGCACAATCTGGTATTACAATTTGATGGTTAAATATTTTTTAGAAAAACCAAAAGCCAGCAGCACTTACTGGATAAAAAAGACCTTTTACCCATATTGTGGGTCCCCAGTACCATGTGACCCACTATATGGAATAAAGATCTTTTTTATCCACTAAGTGCTGTTGGTCTTTTGGAAATTGAAGGATTATTGCAGCGTCCTGAACACAGCGTGCACTTACACAGACAGGGGCTGTACTCTTACTGGTGATGATTCTATACAAAATATTTTTTAGCACACCCTATAATTGTAATTGATAGTGCAGAGAGCATTTTAACACACTCATTGTGCTTGTATTACAAGTGGTGAGCTTAGTGTTGTGCTTGTATTGCACGTGGTGAGCTTAGTGTTGTGCTTGTATTGCATGTGGTGGGCTTAGTGTTGTGCTTGTATTACAAGTGTTCAGCCTTCAAGCAGAGGCAGAGAAACTCATTCTACAATAAGGAAAACAATAAGCTTTGAATTTCGTACTTGTGAATTTCAATTTGCTTTTTTTTGCATTTGCTGTGAAGCTCTACTGTGTGCATTAAATAGTTTTTTTCCTGCGTAATTTCATTATACATTTTTATATAAAATATTATTTATGCAGAACAATTTTGTTACGATTTTTAATTGATTTAGCAATTTTTTACTTACAATTTTTAAATTACATTTTTTTTACCTGTATTATACAGATCTCCTTCACATACTTAGATGTAGGGAAGAATCCTTTGTGAGAAACAATGTTCTCAATGTAAAAGCTGCTTTTAAAAAATTCTATCACGAGCTTCATACCACTGGCAGGTTTTCTTAAAGAATGTACATTTTTATTATTATTATTGTTATTATTATCAGTTATTTGCAGAGTGCCAACAGATTCTGCAGCACTATAAACAAAGGTATGATATGCAGTTAATATTTATAGGGAACAAGTGGTTAGAAGCCCTGCCAAGAGTTGCACTTTTGTAAATCAGCTCTCATGAGGTAATCTACAAACAGCTGGGCTCGTAGGCTTAGGGGCCGAATTATCAAGCTCCGAATGGATGCCCCTTGTTTCCGGAGAGCCTTCAGAAGTCTAAAGACCGCTGCTCCGTAACTTGTCCGCCTGGTCTGAGGCGGCAGACAGAAATCAACCCAATCGAATACTAAAAAAATCAGTCAGTTTTGAGAGGCCGAAAGAGGAAGTGAGTTGCAGAAGTTGTTTTGCAGAGTAGGCAGTGGAATTGTCAACAGGGAGGTTGAAGTCACCAAGATTTAGGGCAGGGGTGTCTGAGGAAAGGAAATAAGGTAGCCATGCAGCAAATTGAGTTGAGAAGCCAGGGGGGCTGTATATGACTGCAACACATGTAGAGAGGGGAGAGAATAAGATAATCATGTGGGTTTCGAATGAGGAAAATGTGAGGGAAGAGATGAGCTATATTTGTTGAAAGGCTCAGCAAGAGGAAAGTACAATACCTACACCACCTCCTTATCTATTATCAGACCTAGAACTGTGACTGAAGTGGAAGCCCCCATGTGACAGCCCAGCAGTGGCTGCTGTGTCTGAAGGAAAGTCCCAGGTTTCTGTGAGAGTCAGAAGGTCTAGGGAGTGAGAGATAAAGAGGGCATGGATATTAGCGAGCCTGTTGCAAACTAGGTTCATTGTTTTTAACTCTGTGTATGTGTGTGTGTATGTATATATGTGTATATATTTGTGTGTATATATATATATATATATATATAGATAGATAGATAGATATATATATTCCTCTGATGAAGAAGGAGCACATAGCTGATATCCTTCAAAACGCGTGAGGAAATTTTAAAGGACGCATTACACAAGACTTTTAAGTATCCTGGAATTGGTACACTTGCTAGTGTGCTTACCGGTTTATAAAAAAAATGAGTGCCTTGAATTACCTCATAATGTATTGAGGCCATAGAATGTGAGCATTGGTGTTTTTATCTGTTAGAAATGTATACAATTAAAACATACAGAATAGCATTACTTGCTTTCTTGTTTCCTTTTTATGTACTATAACAACACCTAAGCGAAAGATTCTACTTTACTGTAAGCAGCACAGAAGAAGTGACCTACAAGTGTCCAGAAAAGGCTTTTCTGACACTGCACGGCCCTTATCTCATAGTGATTGAGGTACTGAAGTGTAAATAGAACCACATAAGGGGACTACGGTTTCTTCTCACTGTGTATGGACAAAGCTGGATAAATCAATTTATTGATTGATATGGGACTGTTATAAGTTTGAGTTTCTATATATGTAATAATAACTATATATACGAACTTTTGAGATTTTTGACAATAATTGTGCTGACTAATTCACCTTTTTTGGAATTTTTCTACTTGAATAATGCCCATCTTGCGCCGTACAAATTCCTTTTTTTCATGTTTAACTAATTTTGTGCGAATATACATTAGGGAGTATACATAGCCCAAAAAGTAGATACAGGCTGCATTTTTGGAACTTTTTCTATCTTGTTGTATTTTTCTATTCAGATAAATACTTCTTAGGAGTACTCAATATAGCGCCAATATCACTGTAACCCTAGTAGTAAACAAAAATGCTAGCAATGGTCTTCATTTTTGTTTTGTATATATATTAATATTTATGTATACATATATATGTGCAAATATATATATATATTAATTAATTAATTTCATGTATAGATTAGATATCAAATTTATGTTGTTGGGTGTCCATAAGTAATAATGTTTTTTTATTTTACTTTCAATAATTTGTTAATTATAGTGGGCTATATTACAAGGGCAGTGGTAATTACCGCTCCCACTCAATCGTTAACATTGCTAGAAGTTAACTTTTTGCACATGTCGGATAGCGTTGTTGAACACAAAAAGTTAACAACTGCATAATGTGCTCTCAAAATCACAATCACCCCATTGAATGTGAATTACCTATTGGTGCTGTGAGCCAAGGCCTATAAGGATAACCACTGTCACCTAAAATAACATAAGAAAAGGATTAGTTCATAGTAAACTTTACATATATACAAGTGTGTATGCATTAACACTATTAGGATAAATATTCTTTAATGTTTTTTCATTTTTATTCTTATACCTTCATTGGTACAATTATGTTGAAATTATTATCAATAGCATCAATATTACAACAATAGCATACTTACAATATTAAAATTGATATTATTATTTTTTAGTAGCCAAATATTATTCTTGAAATTAAAGGGACTTCACTATCCAAATAAATCTTTATTAATTTGGTTATAGCCCACCGTTTTCAAACAACTTTCAAATTTACTTGTAATATAAAGATGACTTTGTTCTCTTTGTATCCTTTGTTTAAAAAGTTATGAGTTGAGCTCTGTAGCGTGCACCAGTCTTTATATAGTTTATATTGTATTAATTGAACAAACACTTCTACCATAGACTGCTGTAGCCATGTGCACACTTAATTGATCTTCCCACCCTACTAGACAATATATAAAATTATCAAGAGAACAAAGCACATGGAAATTCCTGTCTCTATTAGCATCAATAACCCATTGATATTATAATTATACAAATAATCAGAAGATTATTATTATTATGATCACAAATTACAAACACTTACCAAGGAGCCATCCATGTGGTATTTCTCAATGTAAAAACTTTTCAAATGTTTACGTTTCCTGTACTGTTCCTCATGATTGGCAGGTGGTCGATGCTACATTAGTGCATTAGTCAATTGCTCCCAGTATGTTTGATATCCTAGCTATATTGTAAAATCATGATTTCACTGTATGCCATTCTTCAAGGGTTAATGTCATTGATAAAAAAAAAACTTTGTAAGGTGTTTCAGAATGGCCTTTAAAACACTGGTGAAATGGAGTAAAAATGAAGGCTGGCCCATGCCAACAAACACGCTTGATACTGATTGAAAGGACCCAGTGCTTAAAAAATGTAACACTGACAATAATTTCATCATACCAGGCAGTGCATGGGTTCTGGGAGTGCAATGTTGTAGGTTGCTGGCTATAAGGGCATAAAGGTCAATAATTTTGTTTCTAGTCAGCCTGAAACGCTGTACAATTTTATTGTCCAAAAGGTCATCTAGACCAGTGGGATGTAAAAATATTCTGGGCAATCTTCTGCGTAATGGTAGATGCTCTTCCTCTCTTTCCAACTACTCCTGGTGCTCTGCTAATCTTTTTACTGCAGAAATGCAAGTAAGGATAACACTAAAACTCCATGGCTACAATTTTTGTCAGAAGCAAAACAAATACACTTCTGCACCAGATTTTGCCAGTTCTCCACCACTTCTGCGATGCCTTGCACACATTACAAAGAGAATTAACATTGCCTTTACATGCATTATAATGATAAATTTTAGTATAGGAGAATTAGAAGGTGCCCAATAGACAATTTGAGTGGCACAATATTATTTGAACTATTCTCCAGCACAGATATTCATGCAGGAGAACCCTGTGGCACACATATGTTCAAGTGGGGGGTTTTGTTGCTTTGGCGCATTTACACTTGACAGATATTAGATTTAGTGAGTGCGCAAACTTAGGCGCACAAAATTGGATACTTTAGTTAAATATTCTTTGAAAAATATTGCCTTTAATTTATATATATATATTTGTCTGGTGCAGTGTAATATTTTATGGAATAAACAATGTTTCTACCAGCAATCAAAATATATCTTCTTTGTTATATCTGTTTACATTTGCTGGTCCCAAGTTTTCAGAGCTAAACAGTGTGTTCAGCCATTTTGGCACCTAAAAAATATATAAACAGGCAACACATGTTCTAAATTAGCTCAATATTGGGTTCCATGTACAAAGCAGCATAAGCTGCTCTGGAACCCTTGCAGGGCAGGTTCACACATGCGAGCCTGCTTCCAGCAATGTAAGAAGCAGTTGTCATTAGATCACTGCTTCTTACACACTTAAGCACCTCTGAGGTGGCGAAGTGAAATCACTGAGAGCTTGCTCTCTGTGATTGACAGTCCCTTCTCTCATGCGATTGTTCATGCGAGTGAAGAGGCAGGCATTACACCCTTATCTGAGTGTGTAATAATGCATACTGGCCAGCGGACAAACAGATCTGCTGCTTGTATGCAGCAAGGGCGTGAGGACAACTTCTCAAGCTCAGAAGCTTGTCTGCACGCCAGTTATTACATGGGGCCCATTGTATGAATCAGCATGGGAAAATGATAAAGAAAATGAATTTATTTAGCTAAATGGCAATAAAACTAGTGAAGAGACCAGGCAGGGTGGGACATAATTATTTCTTTATTGCACAAGGATCCTGTGCCCTTTCTAATGTAATTATGTGAGAAAATTAAGAGTTTTCCAATTCTGACAACTGGAAGGGCACATGGCATGATTCACAATCCTCACCCTAACACATTTCTATGTCTAATTGGCTTTAGCAGAGATTATAAAAAAAGGGACATCAATCAGGATTTTGGTAACAAAATGACAATTATTAGTCTGGTCTACTTCATTAACAAGTCCTGATTAGTTCTTCAAGATATTGCAAATGGTGGTGGAGTTTGGCTTTTGAAAAAACAATTGCAGCAGTTGTTATTGCATTCATTCACAACATTAATTTACTGTAAAACTGCAAAATCTTGTAATTGCAAGATATTTACTGTCCTTTTAAAGTTGAAAAATATATTTTTTGGGGGAAAAAAAGAGATGTGATATTATTTTAAATATAATAATTACTAGAAATGTGCATTGTTCTATAAATACTCAATATACTAAATAGGGCAGCCAATGAATATTTGGGGAAATTAATTTCCCTGCATATTTGTTACTAAAGATTCTCACAAACCAAATATTTCTAGGCTGCACAAGTCTAATAATTACAGTTAAAAAATAGTTGGTACCATTCAATATATACTTATAAGGTTCCTGAAAAATGTTCTTTCCTCTAAGGGAATAGCAGTGCATTTGGCTAAAATGAATAGCACCATCCACCACGCTAAAGATTTCCCAAAGCTATTAGAAGCCTGTAAAGGAAACATCCTACTAATTTTAGAGGACGGATTCAAAGAGAAGAAAAAGAAACCCTAGTAACTGAGCAGAAGGTTAAAAAATCAAATCCCAGTTGTTTGGTTTTTCCTCATAATATTTAGGGTCTTTGATGCCTAAAATACATAACACCTCATTAAACAAAGAACTAAGATGTTCAAACTCAAACATGTAAGAGGTAGACAACTGTGTCCTGATCAGTAAAAACATTCCTGATCCTCATAAAAACCCACCTTCAGAAAGCCACTATTTATGAAAGCCCTGTCGGACAGGATCCGACAGTGCGGATCATGTCCGACAGACCTCGCTGAATGCGGAGAGCAATACACTGTCCTCATTCAGCATTGAACCAGCAGCTCTTGTGAACTGCTGGTGCAAAGCCAGCCCCTGCAGATTTGCAGCCAATCGGCCGCTAGTGGGGGGTGTCAATCAACCCGATCGTATTTGATCTGGTTGAATTGCGGCGATCTCTGTCCACCTCCTCAGGGCAGGCGGACAGGTTATGGAGCCGCGGTCTTTAGACCGCTGCTTCATAACTGGTGTTTCTTGCAAATCTGAAGGCTCGCCAGAAACACAGGGCCTCAAGCTCCATACGGAGCTAGATAGATATGCCCCTAAGTGTCTAATTCTGACAACTACAAGGGCATCTAAGGCATTCTGATCTCTGATGATGCAGAAGAACTTGATAATGTAACTTTAGTATGACTTGTAGACATAGAACTTTTCCGCATAGTTGGAGAACGTGTAGCTACTATAACTACAGAGCGCACAAAACCTTTAAATCCTGGAGCAAAATCTGAAGCACTCTCTTGCATTGAAGAAACAGAGAGAGGACAGATTCCTTAACCCCTTAACGACCGACGACGTATGCCATACGTCCTCAAAAAAAAAGCACTTAACGACCGAGGACGTATGGCATACGTCGTCGGTTTAACAGAGCACTGGAAGCGATCGAAATCGCTTCCAGCTGCTCTAACAGTATTGCAGGCTTGCCTTGAGGTCTAGGCATCCTGCAATACTGTTCCCGAGTGCCGGGACCGGATTGATCACTCCCCCACGAGTGATCACTTCCGGTTTCGCTCCACGTGGAGCCCGGCAGTGTTTCAGAGCATCGGAAGCGATCGGACACGCTTCCGATGCTCTGCTTGTGTGCTAAGTGCCTCGGTGGGTCGAGGCACTTAGTTAGTTGTAAAATAAAAGTTAAAAATTAAAAAAAAAAAACCGAATAAAATAAAAAAAAAGCCCTAAATAGCCCCCCCCCTCCCCCTTCACTAGGCATCCAAGATGGCGATGCCCAGTGCATCATGGGGCCTCTGGGGGTGTCCCTAGCCTGCATCATCATAGGGGCAAGCTAGGGTCACCCAATCTGAGCCTCCCACCCTAAAAAAAATAATAATAATAAAATACCCCATTTGTCTGATCATGTCAATATTTGTAAATATTGACTATGATCAGTGTGGATCTCCCTCCCTCTCCTCACTTGCCATTTTGTTGGAGAGAGAGAGAGACCTGTATTTAGCAGAGAGAGAGATTTATTTCTTTTATTTGTTAAAAAATATAGAACCAAAGGCTCTTTTCAGAGCCATTAACCCCTAGCTTGCCAGTGATCACTATATATCACTGGCAGTAACATAGGTGCACTTTTTTTTTGCTGCATTTTGCTGTCTGTGCGTTTTTTTAGGGGTTAATTTTGTTGTTGTAATTTTTTAAAAACCCAAAGGCTCTTTTCAGAAACATTTAGTTAATTTAATTTAATTTTCAGAGCCATTAACCCCTAGCTTGCCAGTGATCGCTATATATCACTGGCAGTAGCAAAGGTGCACTTTTTTTTTTGCTGCATTTTGCTGTCTGTGCATTTTTTTAGGGGTTAATTTTGTTGTTGTAATTTTTTAAAAACCCAAAGGCTCTTTTCAGAAACATTTAGTTAATTTAATTTAATTTTCAGAGCCATTAACCCCTAGCTTGCCAGTGATCGCTATAAATCACTGGCAGTTGCATAGCTGTACTTTTTTGCTGTCTGTGCATTTTTTTAGGGGTTAATTTTGTTGTTGTAATTTTTTAAAAACCCAAAGGCTCTTTTCAGAAACATTTAGTTAATTTAATTTAATTTTCAGAGCCATTAACCCCTAGCTTGCCAGTGATCGCTATATATCACTGGCAGTAGCAAAGGTGCACTTTTTTTTTTGCTGCATTTTGCTGTCTGTGCATTTTTTTAGGGGTTAATTTTGTTGTTGTAATTTTCTAAAAACCCAAAGGCTCTTTTCAGAAACATTTAGTTAATTTAATTTAATTTTCAGAGCCATTAACCCCTAGCTTGCCAGTGATCGCTATAAATCACTGGCAGTAGCATAGCTGTACTTTTTTGCTAGTTAATTTAGTTAATTAATTTAGTTAATTTAATTTAATTTTCAGAGCCATTAACCCCTAGCTTGCCAGTGATCGCTATAAATCACTGGCAGTTGCATAGCTGTACTTTTTTGCTGTCTGTGCATTTTTTTAGGGGTTAATTTTGTTGTTGTAATTTTTTAAAAACCCAAAGGCTCTTTTCAGAAACATTTAGTTAATTTAATTTAATTTTCAGAGCCATTAACCTCTAGCTTGCCAGTGATCGCTATAAATCACTGGCAGTAGCATAGCTGTACTTTTTTGCTAGTTAATTTAGTTAATTAATTTAGTTAATTTAATTTTTTTTAGTAATTGTTTTCTGTGATACAAAAATGTCACAGAAAAGATATAGTGCTGAGGAGGCGTATGCCATCCTTGCATCAGAGTCAGATGCCTCTATTTCTGACTCAGACCCCAATTTTGACCCTGCCATGTGCTCAGATACATCACTAGATGCAGTCTCAACTGATAGTGATGTATCTGTGGCTGCTAGCCCCCCTGCCAGCCCCCCTGCCAGCCCCCCTGCTAGCCCCCCTGCCAGAAGGAGGCGTGTTGCTGCCATTGCTGCTGAAGAGTGGGTAACGCCTCATCTCCAGAGGCCAGATATCCCACCCTTCACAGCAAATGCTGGCATAAATATAGATGTGGCAGGTTTTAGCCCCCAGCAGTTTCTGGAAGTGTTTCTGGGCGATGATATATTGGGGAACATTGTCGCCCAAACTAATTTATATGCCCATCAGTTCCGTGCTGCAAAGCCTGGAACATATTTGGCAAAGCAGCAATGGGCCCCCATCAATGTGCCAGAATTCAAAAAATTCTGGGCATTGACTATGCTGATGGGCATCATAAAGAAACCCTCCATTCGCTCCTACTGGAGTACTAGCCCCATCTGCTCTACCCCCATTTTCTCCCAGACTATGTCGAGGAAGAGGTATGAAATGATTCTGCATTTCATGCACTTCAGCGACAACAGCCTGTGCCCCCCTAGGGAGCATCCCCAATTTGACAGGCTGTATAAAATCCGCCCCCTGATAACCCACTTTTCTGCCAGGTTTGCAGAGGCTTATACACCTGGAAGGAATATATGCGTTGATGAATCCCTAATGAAGTATAAGGGAAGGCTGGGATTCAAGCAGTATATTCCTTCCAAACGCTCCAGATATGGGGTAAAGGTGTATAAGCTCTGTGACAGCGAGACTGGGTATACTCAGGCCTTCCGGGTGTATGAGGGAAAGGATAGCCATCTTGACCCTCCAGGTTGCCCAGAACATATGGGAACCACTGGCAAGATTGTCTGGGACCTGATATTACCCCTAATGAACAAAGGGTATCACTTGTACTTAGACAATTTTTATACAAGTGTCCTTTTGTTCAAGCTACTGTATTGCTTTGATACAGTAGCTTGCGGTACAATTAAAAAGAACCGCGCAGGTTTCCCAGGACAGCTTGTACGCACCCGGCTACGAAGGGGGGAGACCTCAGCTCTGCGCCAAGAGGAGCTGTTGGCACTGAAGTACAGAGACAAGAAGGATGTATACCTTCTTACCACCATCCACACAGAGAGGACGGTGGCGGTTTCTGTACGTGGCAGAGCTGAGATCATAAGGAAGCCAGTGTGCATCAAGTCTTATAACCGGCATATGGGTGGGGTTGATCTGGCTGATCAGCTGCTGCAGCCCTACCTAATTATGCGGAAGACAAGGGCCTGGTACAAAAAGGTTGCAATTTACCTAATGCAGATTGCAACCCACAACGCTTTTTTGTTGTTCAAAAAAGCAAACCCCAGAGTTAAAAATACTTTTTTACAGTTTCAGCTCCAGATTATTACGGGGATTTTGTACCATGATGCACCTGCTCCCCGGGCGGTGATGGGAGAGAGCAGAGTTGGGGCTACCCATTTTATTTTTAAAATCCCCCCTACTGCCACAAAGCAGAAACCACAAAAAAAATGCAGAGTCTGTACCAAGAGGGGGAAGAGAAGGGACACCATATATTACTGTCCTGATTGCCCTGGACAGCCTGCACTCTGCATTGGGGACTGCTTCAAGCGGTACCATACAATGGTCAATTTTTAAAAAAATAAATACATTTGCTGTTACATATATATATATATTTTTTTTGGTTATGTTACTTTACAGTTAGATGTTTTTTTGTTTTTTTTACTTTTACTGTGCCAGATTTTTACATTTCTAAAATTGGGCCTGTTTTTTTTTTAACCAAAACCCCTGTCAAACCTATGCATGGGGGACATAGGTGTTCTCAGGGTGCCTTGCAGAAAACAACCTGAAGTATGTTTTTGTAATAACTTACAACAGTCTCTCCTAAATTATAGTCAAAAAGCAATGTGTCTGTAAAAATGAAAATTGAAAAATTACCACCATACACTTTCTCCAATTTTTTGGGCTAAAACGGTTGCTTCAAAGGCATCAAAGCACACCATATACAATACCTTGGGGTGTCAACATTTAAAAAATATACACTTTGAATGCAATAAATAAAAGTGGGGTATGCGATAGGCCCCAAACTAAAGATAGGCCTATCAGAAGAAATACTCTCATTTTTAATAACTAAAATCACAAGCCATAAAATTGTAACATAACCTTCCCAAAATCCTGGCAAACCTATGCATGGGGGGCATAGGTGTACTCAGGGTGCCTTGCAGAAAACAACCTGAAGTATTCTTTTGCAATAACTTACAACAATCTCTCCTAAATCATAGTCAAAAAGCAATGTGTCTGTAAAAATGAAAATTGAAAAATTACCACCATATACTTTCTCCAATTTTTTGGGCTAAAACGGTTGCTTCAAAGGCATCAAAGCACACCATATACAATACCTTGGGGTGTCAACATTTAAAAAATATACACTTTGAATGCAATAAATAAAAGTGGGGTATGTGATAGGCCCCAAACTAAAGATAGGCCTATCAGAAGAAATACTCTCATTTTTAATAACTAAAATCATGTAACATAACCTTCCCAAAATCCTGGCAAACCTATGCATGGGGGGCATAGGTGTACTCAGGGTGCCTTGCAGAAAACAACCTGAAGTATTCTTTTGCAATAACTTACAACAATCTCTCCTAAATCATAGTCAAAAAGCAATGTGTCTGTAAAAATGAAAATTGAAAAATTACCACCATATACTTTCTCCAATTTTTTGGGCTAAAACGGTTGCTTCAAAGGCATCAAAGCACACCATATACAATACCTTGGGGTGTCAACATTTAAAAAATATACACTTTGAATGCAATAAATAAAAGTGGGGTATGTGATAGGCCCCAAACTAAAGATAGGCCTATCAGAAGAAATACTCTCATTTTTAATAACTAAAATCATGTAACATAACCTTCCCAAAATCCTGGCAAACCTATGCATGGGGGGCATAGGTGTACTCAGGGTGCCTTGCAGAAAACAACCTAAAGTATTCTTTTGCAATAACTTACAACAGTCTCTCCTAAATCATAGTAAAAAAGCAATGTGTCTGTAACAATGAAAATTGAAAAATTACCACCATATACTTTCTCCAATTTTTTGGGCTAAAACGGTTGCATCAAAGTCATCAAACCACTCCATGTATAATACCTTGGGGGGTCAACTTTTTAAATATAATCACATTTATGGAAAACAAATAAATTGGGGTATGTTAAAAGACCCCCAAAAAAAGACGATAGGCAAAGAAAATATGTTAAATGTGAAAAAAAATCACAAACACATGTCAGACATTTGGCATTGCACCGCCCAAACAAGCCACCAAACCTATGCATAGGTGGTATCACTGAACTCAGGAGATGTTGGTGACCACATATTGGTGTCTTCTTTGGTAGTAACACATAACAGGAGCTGTGAATCCATGTCTAAAGTACAATGTATGTGAAAAATAACACAAAGAAATGAATGCCCAATAGTTTGACAAAGACTAGTGGTTGAATTAGTGTATGGAAAGTGTTAAAACACCTGCATTTGAAATACCCTAGGATGTCTACTTTTCAAAAATATATGGTTTTATGGGGGTAAATTACATTGGCCGGCTTCAGAAATGTCTTAAATAGAACATGGGTGCATGGGATGTGAAAATGGGAAGTGTAAAAAATGGAATGCGCTTCCTAAAAATAAGGCCTTCTAGCCCCCAGAGAACCCAACACACCTATACATGGGTGGTATCACTGTACTCAGGAGATGTTGTTGAACACATATTGAGGTGTTTTTTGGCAGTAAACACATAACAGGAACTGAGAATCCATGCCTAAAGTACAATGTGTGTGAAAAATAACACAAAAAAATGACTACCCAAAAGTTTGACAAAGACTGGTGGTTAAATAAGTTCATGGAAAGTGTGAAAATACCAGCATTTCAAATACCCTAGGGGGTCTACTTCTCAAAAATATATGGTTTTATGGGGGTAAATTTCATTGACCGGCTTCAGAAATGTCCCAAATAGGACATGGGTGCATGATGACCGATGTGAAAATTCCAAGTTGAAAAACTGGAATGCGCTTCCTAAAAATAAGGCCTTCTAGCCCCCAGAGAACCCAACACACCTATACATGGGTGGTATCACTGTACTCAGGAGATGTTGTTGAACACATATTGAGGTGTTTTTTGGCAGTAACACATAAAAGGAACTGAGAATCCATGCCTAAAGTACAATGTGTGTGAAAAATAACACAAAAAAATGACTACCCAAAAGTTTGACAAAGACTGGTGGTTGAATTAGTGCATGGAAAGTGTTAAAATACAAGCATTTGAAATACCCTAGGGTGTCTACTTTTCAAAAATATATGGTTTGATGGGGGTAAATTCCATTGACCAGCTTCAGAAATGTCCCAAATAGGACATGGGTGCATGATGACCGATGTGAAAATTCCAAGTTGAAAAACTGGAATGCGCTTCCTAAAATTAAGGCCTTTTAGCCCCCAGAGAACCCGACACACCTATACATGGGTGGTATCACTGTACTCAGGAGATGTTGTTGAACACATATTGAGATTTTGTTTGGTAGTAACACATAACAGGAACTGAGAATCCATGCCTAAAGTACAATGTGTGTGAAAAATAACACAAAATAATGACTACCCAAAAGTTTGACAAAGACTGGTGGTTGAATTAGTGCATGGAAAGTGTTAAAATACAAGCATTTGAAATACCCTAGGGTGTCTACTTTTCAAAAATATATGGTTTGATGGGGGTAAATTCCATTGACCAGCTTCAGAAATGTCCCAAATAGGACATGGGTGCATGATGACCGATGTGAAAATTCCAAGTTGAAAAACTGGAATGCGCTTCCTAAAATTAAGGCCTTTTAGCCCCCAGAGAACCCGACACACCTATACATGGGTGGTATCACTGTACTCAGGAGATGTTGTTGAACACATATTGAGGTTTTTTTTGGTAGTAACACATAACAGGAACTGAGAATCCATGCCTAAAGTACAATGTGTGTGAAAAATAACACAAAATAATGACTACCCAAAAGTTTGACAAAGACTGGTGGTTGAATTAGTGCATGGAAAGTGTTAAAATACAAGCATTTGAAATACCATAGGGTGTCTACTTTTCAAAAATATATGGTTTGATGGGGGTAAATTCCATTGACCAGCTTCAGAAATGTCCCAAATAGGACATGGGTGCATGATGACCGATGTGAAAATTCCAAGTTGAAAAACTGGAATGCGCTTCCTAAAATTAAGGCCTTTTAGCCACCAGAGAACCCGACACACCTATACATGGGTGGTATCACTGTACTCAGGAGATGTTGTTGAACACATATTGAGGTTTTTTTTGGCAGTAACACATAACAGGAACTGAGAATCCATGCCTAAAGTACAATGTGTGTGAAAAATAACACAAAATAATGACTACCCAAAAGTTTGACAAAGACTGGTGGTTGAATTAGTGCATGGAAAGTGTTAAAATACAAGCATTTGAAATACCCTAGGGTGTCTACTTTTCAAAAATATATGGTTTGATGGGGGTAAATTCCATTGACCAGCTTCAGAAATGTCCCAAATAGGACATGGGTGCATGATGACCGATGTGAAAATTCCAAGTTGAAAAACTGGAATGCGCTTCCTAAAATTAAGGCCTTTTAGCCCCCAGAGAACCCGACACACCTATACATGGGTGGTATCACTGTACTCAGGAGATGTTGTTGAACACATATTGAGGTTTTTTTTGGCAGTAACACATAACAGGAACTGAGAATCCATGCCTAAAGTACAATGTGTGTGAAAAATAACACAAAATAATGACTACCCAAAAGTTTGACAAAGACTGGTGGTTGGATTAGTGCATGGAAAGTGTTAAAATACAAGCATTTGAAATACCCTAGGGTGTCTACTTTTCAAAAATATATGGTTTGATGGGGGTAAATTCCATTGACCAGCTTCAGAAATGTCCCAAATAGGACATGGGTGCATGATGACCGATGTGAAAATTCCAAGTTGAAAAACTGGAATGCGCTTCCTAAAATTAAGGCCTTTTAGCCCCCAGAGAACCCGACACACCTATACATGGGTGGTATCACTGTACTCAGGAGATGTTGTTGAACACATATTGAGGGTTTTTTTGGTAGTAACACATAACAGGAACTGAGAATCCATGCCTAAAGTACAATGTGTGTGAAAAATAACACAAAATAATGACTACCCAAAAGTTTGACAAAGACTGGTGGTTGAATTAGTGCATGGAAAGTGTTAAAATACAAGCATTTGAAATACCCTAGGGTGTCTACTTTTCAAAAATATATGGTTTGATGGGGGTAAATTCCATTGACCAGCTTCAGAAATGTCCCAAATAGGACATGGGTGCATGATGACCGATGTGAAAATTCCAAGTTGAAAAACTGGAATGCGCTTCCTAAAAATAAGGCCTTCTAGCCCCCAGAGAACCCAACACACCTATACATAGGTGGTATCGCTGTACTCAGGAGATGTTGTTGAACACATATTGAGGTGCTTTTTGGCAGTAACACATAACAGGAACTGAGAATCCATGCCTAAAATACAATGTGTGTGAAAAATAACACAAAAAAATTACTACCCAAAAGTTTGACAAAGACTGGTGGTTGAATTAGTGCATGGAAAGTGTTAAAATACCAGCATTTGAAATACCCTAGGGTGTCTACTTTTCAAAAATATATGGTTTGATGGGGGTAAATTCCATTGGCCAGCTTCAGAAATGTCCCAAATAGGACATGGGTGCATGATGACCGATGTGAAAATTCCAAGTTGAAAAACTGGAATGCGCTTCCTAAAATTAAGGCCTTTTAGCCCCCAGAGAACCCGACACACCTATACATGGGTGGTATCACTGTACTCAGGAGATGTTGTTGAACACATATTGAGGTGTTTTTTGGCAGTAACACATAACAGGAACTGAGAATCCATGCCTAAAGTACAATGTGTGTGAAAAATAACACAAAATAATGACTACCCAAAAGTTTGACAAAGACTGGTGGTTGAATTAGTGCATGGAAAGTGTTAAAATACAAGCATTTGAAATACCCTAGGGTGTCTACTTTTCAAAAATATATGGTTTGATGGGGGTAAATTCCATTGACCAGCTTCAGAAATGTCCCAAATAGGACATGGGTGCATGATGACAGATGTGAAAATTCCAAGTTGAAAAACTGGAATGCGCTTCCTAAAAATAAGGCCTTCTAGCCCCCAGAGAACCCAACACACCTATACATAGGTGGTATCGCTGTACTCAGGAGATGTTGTTGAACACATATTGAGGTGCTTTTTGGCAGTAACACATAACAGGAACTGAGAATCCATGCCTAAAATACAATGTGTGTGAAAAATAACACAAAAAAATGACTACCCAAAAGTTTGACAAAGACTGGTGGTTGAATTAGTGCATGGAAAGTGTTAAAATACCAGCATTTGAAATACCCTAGGGTGTCTACTTTTCAAAAATATATGGTTTGATGGGGGTAAATTCCATTGGCCAGCTTCAGAAATGTCCCAAATAGGACATGGGTGCATGATGACCGATGTGAAAATTCCAAGTTGAAAAACTGGAATGCGCTTCCTAAAATTAAGGCCTTTTAGCCCCCAGAGAACCCGACACACCTATACATGGGTGGTATCACTGTACTCAGGAGATGTTGTTGAACACATATTGAGGTTTTTTTTGGCAGTAACACATAACAGGAACTGAGAATCCATGCCTAAAGTACAATGTGTGTGAAAAATAACACAAAATAATGACTACCCAAAAGTTTGACAAAGACTGGTGGTTGAATTAGTGCATGGAAAGTGTTAAAATACAAGCATTTGAAATACCCTAGGGTGTCTACTTTTCAAAAATATATGGTTTGATGGGGGTAAATTCCATTGACCAGCTTCAGAAATGTCCCAAATAGGACATGGGTGCATGATGACAGATGTGAAAATTCCAAGTTGAAAAACTGGAATGCGCTCCCTAAAAATAAGAGCTTTTAGCCCCCCGAGAACCCGACACACCTATACATGGGTGGTATCACTGTACCCAGGAGATGCTGCTGAAGACATATGAGGGTGTTATTTGGCAGTAACCCTTAATATTATCAGTAAATGTATTCTTAAATTGCTATTTTGTCAAAAAATCAAATTATTTTTTTTTCCCCCCCAAACTTTGGCATAGATTGGTGGTAAAATGGTTGCATGAAAAAAAGTCAAAATACCCCAAGTTTAATACCTTAGGTTGTCTTCTTTTAAAAAATATATACATTTGAAGGGTTATTCAGGGATTCATGACAGATATTGGTGTTACAATGTAACTATCGCCAATTTTGAAAAAACATGGTTTTGAAATAGCAAAGTGCTACTTGTACTTATTGCCCTATAACTTGCAAAAAAAGCAAAGAACATGTAAACATTGGGTATTTATAAACTCAGGACAAAATTTAGAAACTGTTTAGCATTGGTATTTTATGGTGGTTGTAGATGTGTAAGAGATTTTGGGGCTCAAAGTTAGAAAAAGTGCATTTTTTTTCATTTTTTCCTCATATTTTATATTTTTTTTATAGTAAATTATAAGATATGATGAAAAAATGGTATCTTTAGAAAGTCCATTTAATGGCGAGAAAAACAGTATATAATATGTGTGGGTACAGTAAATGAGTAAGAGGAAAATTACAGTTAAATACAAACATCGCAGAAATGCAAAAATAGCCTTGGTCCCAGATGGTCAACAAATTGAAAAGTGGTCTGGTCACTAAGGGGTTAAAGGGACAGTAAAGTAAAAAAAATCTTTCATGATTTAAATAGGGCATGTCATTTTAAACAACTTTCCAATTTACTTTTATTACCAATTTTGCTTTGTTCTCTTGGTATTCTTCGTTGAAAGCTAAATCTAGGAGGTTCATGTGCTAATTTCTTAGACCTTGAAGACTGCCTCTAATCTGAAAGCATTTTGACAGTTTTTCACCACTAGAGGGTGTTAGTTCATGTGTTTCATATAGATAACATTGAGCTCAGGCACGTGAAGCTCCTAAGAGTCAGCACTGATTGGCTAAAAATGCAAGTCTGTCAAAAGAACTGAAATAAGGGGGCAGTTTGCAGAGGCATAGATACAAGGTAATCACAGAGGTAAAAAGTATATTATTATAACTGTGTTGGTTATGCAAAAGTGGGGAATGGGTAATAAAGGGATTATCTACCTTTTTAAACAACAAAAATTCTGGGGTTTACTGTCCCTTTTAGAGGTAAAGGCATCATTAGTCTGTTAGAATGCCTAATGGGATCCATTCAGTAATTGCAAAACTGAACTGGTAACAACCCTGCAAAATCAAAAATAAAATTGTTATCAGTGGATCTTCCCTTCATAGAATAATATAAGGTAGTGGGGACAAATTTCAGTATGCTCAATTAACGAATACACAAACAGATAAATAAAAAAATAAAGACAAGCACCATTTTTTTACTGTAAATACATGTAAAAACAGTAAATAAAGGGCTAGATCACGAGTGGAGCGCTATTTTAACAGGAGCACGTTAAATAACCAGCCATTACAAATGGCTGGTTAATGCTCCTGTGAGCTCATGGTTTCACTTTGCGCTTAGCGCAATTAACCACAGGTCAGACCTCTGGTTAATGAAAAAAATGTGCCCCAATATCCCCCCAAAAAAGAGAACAGTACAATACAAAGAATAAAAAAAAAAATATGAGCATCTTTATTCTTATTAAAAAACCTGCACAAGGCAGTAATAACAGGCTAAAGTGAGGGGATGTGGGGTGTTAGAAAAAAAACACCACTGAAAGTGCATTTACATTGATGTCTATGGGGACTGTATTTTCACTTTAAATATATATGTTTATGCTTATATACATATACATTTATACGTTAATATGGGGATATACACATATAAACACATATATATGTATATATTCATATACATATATGTTTTTATTTTAGTGCCCAATACTGCACAAATTGCCCTTGCACTGCACTAAGTGCCATGTCTGATGGCATGAGAACAAGGCTCCCATTGGAGCATATGAAAGCGTGCTCTCGAGGTCGCGTTCGCATTGCGCCTCGCATGTAATACCAGCACACATTTCCGTGCACTAGTATTACTGAGTGGAGCGGCTATATACCGCTCACGTAAGTGCAATATTCCGCTCCACTCGTAATCGAGGCCAAAATGTTTAGAAACAATGGGGACCTTTTTAGAATAAAGTCCAAGACTTTATAGCAAATTAGCAGGTTATTACCAAACGCTACAAAGCTGTAGCATAAAACTCATAACCAATTTGTTACAAAGTACACTAACACCCATAAACTATATATTAACCCCTAAACCGAGGCCCTCCCGCATCGCAAACACTATAATAAATGTATTAACCCCTAATTTGCCGCTCCCGACATCGCCGCCACTAAAAAAATGTATTAACCCCTATACCGCCGCTTTCTGATTCCCTGTCAATCTGCACACTATTCACTGCACTCTGGTGTCTTTTCCTCTCCTGCAACTCTCTTTCGGTACGTGAATAGATTATCTTTCAATCTGCACACTATTCACTGCAATCTGGTGTCTTTTCCTCTCGTGCAACTCTCTTTCTGTACGTGAATAGATTCCCTGTCAATCTGCACACTATTCACTGCACTCTGGTGTCTTTTCCTCTCCTGCAACTCTCTTTCTGTACGTGAATAGATTCTCTGTCAATCTGCACACTATTCACTGCACTCTGGTGTCTTATACTGTATTCCCTGTCAATCTGCACACTATTCACTGCACTCTGGTGTCTTTTCCTCTTGTGCAACTCTCTTTCAGTACGTGAATAGATTCCCTGTCAATCTGCACACTATTCACTGCACTCTGGTGTCTTTTCCTCTCCTGTAACTCTCTTTTGTTATGTGTATATGTATATAGAGCAAATTATTTCAGGTTGTTAATTTAGTCCTACATTTGTTGTACTATTATCCAATGTCTTACTTCTAATGTTTTGTTAATTGCCATGTGATGCTCAATCCTTATCAATACTTGCTATTATTCTAAAATGTGTTGCTGTCTTAAAGGGACACTGTACCCAAATTTTTTCTTTCGTAATTCAGAAAGAGCATGCATTTTTAAGCAACTTTCTAATTTACTCCTATTATGAAATTTTCTTCGTTCTCTTGCAATCATTATTTGAAAAAGAAGGCATCTAAGCTTTCTGTTTGGTTTCAATACTCTGGACAGCACTTTTTTATTGGTGGATGAATTTATCCACCAATCAGCAAGGACAACCCAGGTTGTTCACCAAAAATGGGCCGGCATCTAAACTTACATTTTTGCATTTCAATTAAAGATACCAAGAGAATGAAGAAAATTTGATAATAGGAGTAAATTAGAAAGTTGCTTAAAATGTCATGCTCAATCTGAATCACAAAAGAAAAATTTTGGGTACAGTGTCCCTTTAAGCTTTAACCTCCTCCAAATTTTGCTGTCTGTTTACTTAACATCTCACCCTGGCCAGATCAGAAATTATCTTTCCAATTAGCCTTTCAAATTGTCTTTGATTAGCAATCAACTAAATTTAGTGGACTCAGCTGACTGCCCTGCCTGCATATATTTCACACTAGTTTGGGAGGTGCATTGCAGGAGTGGATTGCCTGGGCAGTGTACATTGTAACAATAGCATATGTTCACATTTTCAAAGTGAACAATTTATAAGTGAGGCATTAACAATAGAATTATACAAGAATTTATAAGTGAGGCATTAACAATAGAATTATACAAGAATTTATAAGTAAGGCATTAACAATAGGATTATACAAGAATTTATAAGTGAGGCATTAACAATAGAATTATACAATAATTTATAAGTGAGGCAGTAACAATAGAATTATACAAGAATTTATAAGTAAGGCAGTAACAATAGAATTATACAAGAAAGTGATGTCAGTGGTACTCTGTTGAAGTAAGCAATGACTGAGTGTGAACCACAGCGGCTGAGATATGGTTAAATAATTTATATGTTGCAAAGTCTGATATGGGAGGCAACATGAATTACTGAAAGTAGCAATGTAGAATCCCAAATACAGCTGTAAGCAAAATGATGTAATGGTCATTTTTTAGTCAATTGCTCTATGGCTGCCACATGTGTATAGTACACTGAAAAAGTGCAGCAGAACAATCTAAGAAAAACAACCAATGAAATAAGTGTTAACACAAAAATAACGAAATTAAGAGAAATAAGCAGCTGACAAAAGCAGTAAAGAGTTGTCAAAAAATAAACACAAGTATGAATATACTGCTGAAACCAGTACCGGACTTATTAATACAAATACCCTGGTTATGAGCAAAGAAAATATATTTTGGAGAAACCAGGTTTATAAGTAATTCAGAGAACGTTTACTTTTTAAGCAACATGAGTGAGTATAACTTGTACCTGATTTTAGAGCAAAGGAGGAGGCTTAAATGATCGTAGCTCTTATACGGTAAGCAGAGAAGCTTCAGGGCGACTTGAGAGAGACAGTACAGCTGGAGAGCGGCAAGCGAGTTGGCGTGTGACGTCACCGCTGGAGATTCCGGTCCGGGTAGAACAGCTGATCTGCTGAGAAACACGCAGAGGCTGTGTCTGGGAGAAACACGTCAGTGGAGCTTCAGATGCGATGAACAAGAGAGGCAATTTCACGAGGAAGTGAAAAGCACAGTAGCAGGCTTCAATACCAAGCAAAGAAGTAAGGTGGGAGGTGACCTTATATACGTGAAAAGGTTGATATTCTTAAAGGGCCAGCTACTAGTGGATGTGAAAGTAATCCGGTAAGGCAGAAAAGAAGGATATGAGAGGTACAGGCATGACAGGACACCCCCCTCAAGGAGCAGCCCCGCTGCTCAGGGATGAGGATGTTCTGGTTTCCTTTGGTGAAAACGGGAAATCCGTGTGGGGGCAGGGATGTTAACTGCCAGTTCCCAGCTGTTGTCATCATCTGAATAGCCTTTCCAGGATACAAGGTATTGCAGGACTCCCTTACATCTTCTGGAATCCAAAATGGAACGGACTTCATATTCCGTGTTTGGGTCAATGGAGATAGGGGGTAAATCTTGAGTGCTGGAGGGACCTCGCATAAAATGATACGGTTTTAGAAGAGACACATGAAAAGTCGGATGTATTTTGAGAGAATCAGGTAACTTCAAGCAGACAGCATTAGCGTTAATGACTTTTAGAATTGGAAAGGTCAGATGAACAAAGGAGATAATTTCTTAGAGGGAGTGTTGAGTCGTAAGTTTTTTGTGGACAACCATACTAGATCTCCAACGGAATACTGAGGAGCCGGAGTCCTTTTAATAAGTCTTTTGCGACTTTTTGGCCTGTTCAATGGCTTGATGAATGGTAACAAAGTTGGATGAGATGGCATGTGTCAAATCCGTCACGTACGGTGAAGAAGAGTCCATATTAGGGAGGATTTGGAAAGTAGGATGAAATCCGTAATTTATGAATAATGGTGTCTGTCTGGTGGTTGAGTGGATAGTGTTGTTAAATACAAATTCGGAATATGGTAAATGTTGTGACCAGGAGTGTTGCTCTCAATGGCAGTAGGAGCGAAGGAATTGCTCAATCCACTGATTACCGTGCTCAGTCTGTCCGTTGGACTGTGGATGATAGGATGATGTAAATTTTTTGTCAATCGAGAATATTTTGCAGAATTCCTTCCAAAGAGAACTCGTGAACTGGGATCCGCGATCAGTAAGTATTCTCCTGGGTAAACCATGAAGTTTGAAGATATGAGTGAGCAATAGTTGGATGGTTTCGGCAGTAGATGGCAATTTGTGGAATGGTATGAGATGTAGCATCTTGCTGAAGAGATCGACGACTACAACAATGGTGGTGTAGTTGGAGGATTTAGGTAATTCCCCTATATAGTCCAGGGCTATGTCTACCCAGGGTTTGGTAGGAGTGGTTATGGGCATAAGCAAGCCGTAGGGTGCTTGTTTTAATCTTTTTGAGGTTGTACAAACTTGGCAACTTTTTACATATTCAGAAATGTCTGAAGACATGTTGGGCCACCAGTATGATCTCTTTACTAACTCTTGGGTTTTTTTAATCCCAGAGTGTCCTGCTAGAAGGGATTCATGTGCAGAATGAAGGAGTAGGTTTCTGACTGAAGGTGGTACATACAGTTTCCCATTATAGCAATATAAGTTGTTTGCTGTCAATTGTAGATCATGTAGGGGCTTTGTTGTATCATTTTCTTGTTCTTTTTTTGAGAAAAGGGACAGAATCCCTAAGTAGTAAAAGGAACTTTTCATCTGGAATAACAGAGTGTGAAGGAAGGTTATAATGTGAAGTAGAGGGTATCCTTGACAGGGCATCGGCCTTCTGATTCTTAGTAGCAGGTTTATAAGTGATAAGAAAGTTGAATCTAGAAAAATACAGATTCCAGTGGACTTGTCTGGCAGTCAGTGTTTTAGTTGACTTCAGATATTGCAAATTTATGTGGTCTGTATATACAATGGTTGGGAAACAGGCTCCCTCCAGTAAATGTCACCAGTTCTCGAAGGCTACTTTAATTGCGAGGAGTTCCTTGTCCCCGATTGGGTAGTGAATCTCAGAGTTGTTTAATGTTCTGGAGTAGTAGAACTGGGTGAAGGGGTTGTTGAAGATCTTCTCTCTGTGAGAGTACTGCACCAACTGCAAAGTCTGATGTGTCCACTTCGAGTATGAATTGTAATTGAGTGTTGGGGAACCTAAGTATAGGTGCGGTAGTGAACTTTATTTTTAAGAGGTCAAAAGCTTTTTGTGAGTCTTGTGTCCACTGAAATTTAACATCTGATTTAGTTAAATTAGTCAATGGTTTTGAGAGAAAAGCAAAGTTTTTAATAAACTTGCGATAAAAAATAGCAAAGCCCATGAAGCTTTGGCCAATTAAGTATAGTTTGGATTTTTGTATCATCCATACTGATACCAGTTTCAGATATGATGTATCCAAGGAAAGTTATAGTAGGGGAGTTAAAAATACATTTTTCTGCCTTAGCATAGAGGGAATAACTCCTGAGTCAGGATAACACCTCTCTAACATGGTTTTGATGCTCAGAGATGGTCTTGGAAAATATCAAAATGTCATCAAGGTAAATAACCACATAGATGTCAAGTATATCACTAAATATTTTGTTAATAAAATGCTGGAAGGTGGCTGGTGCGTTGCAAAGTCCGAATGGCATCATGGTGTACTCGTATAACCCATAACGAGTTTGAAACACTGTCAGCCATTCATCACCAGCCCTCATACGGATGAGATTGTAAGCACTCCTTAAGTCCAGCTTTGTAAACACTTTAGAACCCTCCAGCCTTTTGATCTACTCAGGGATAAGTGGCAAGGGATAGCGGTTTTTAATGGTAACTTTATTGAGTTGTCTTTAGTCGACTATGGGTTGTAAACTGCCATCTTTGTTAGTAACAAAAAACATACCCGCTGCTGCGGGGGAGGTTGAAGGCCATATGAAACCTTTCCTCAAGTTCTCATCAAGATAGGTTTTTAAATGGTCCAACTCTGGCTTAGATAATGGGAATATGTGGCCACAGGGTATGACTGCTCCAGGTAAGATGTCAATAGGGCAGTCATACTTGCGGTGAAAGGATAGATTTTCTGATTCCTTCTTACTGAATACATCTGAAAAATCTCTGTATTCCTCTGGAATAGAATCAGTCTAAGAGCTGGAGGTAGGCTGTAGTAGTAAAGATGGGAAGCAGGTAGTGGAGCAATAACAAGAATTGAATTGAAGTGTGAGTGTTGACCAGGAAATATGTGGGTTGTGTAATCTTAACCATTGGAGCCCTAGGATAAGTGGGAAAACTGGTGAAGTTATTACGTCAAATGTAATGTATTCCCTGTGGTGGTCTTGTGTGGTGACTAGGAGGGGGATAGTTTCGTATAGGACAGGACCTGATGACAAAATTTCCCCATCAATGCCCCTTAAAGGTACAGGAGACTTTTTCTTTACAAGTGGTATTTTATATATTTTTGTGAAAGATACATCAATATAAGATGCAGAAGCTCCTGAATCAAGTATCCCGGAGATGGTCACTCGAAGCTGATCCCACTGTAAAATAAGGGAAAGATTAAAGTAGTGTTTTGAGTTAGTATCAGCATTAAGGGTGAAATAAGGAAAAATTATCTTACCCTTGTTCTGGTGTAAAAGGAGGGGGCAACCTTTTACTGTGTGATCCTCGGAAGCACAGTACATGCCTAAATTATGAGTGCGTCTCCTGAGTTTTTCCTGGTTGCTTAATGGGCCTTTTAGAAATGCTATTTCCATGGGTTCACTGAGCTTTGCATGTGTGGGAGTGGCAAGTGTGGGAGTATGTTTTCTATATGGGCCTTCATGTGATGACCTTTCATGTTGTCTTTCTCTAAGACGTCTGTCTATGCTTATGGAAAGGTTTATTAGCTCTTCTAGGCTGGGGGGTATTTCAGTGCGAGAAAGTTTGTCTTTAATCGCCTCTGACAGGCCTAGGCGAAACTGGTTTCGCAGTGAGAGGTTATTCCACTGAGTGTCTTTCGCCAATCTTTTAAAGTCAGCAATATAGTCCTCTACATCCCTTCTTTTCTGCTTTAGTGACCTCATAGCATTTTCGGCTGTTAGTTGTTTATAAGGGTCGTCATAAAGCTGATCTAAAGCAGAAAAGAATGAATCCAAGGAGTTGAGGATGTCATCATTAGTTTCTAGAAAATTGTTAGCCCAGCTTCTAGCCTCAGCTCTGAGATACGAAATAGTAGTCATGACATTAATTCTGTCATTAGAATAAGTGTAGGGTTTTAGGGTAAATAGTAAGAAACAGGAATTCTTGAAATCCCTAAAATGTTTTCTGTCACCAGTGAAAACATCAGGTACACTGACTTGGGGTTCTAGGAAGTGTCTTTTGTTTTCTACAAAATCCTTGATATAGGCTTTAAGAGCATTATTCTCTGCTTTTGAGCTATTTAATCACTCAGTTAAATGACCTACTCTTTGATTGAGTGTCTGCATGTGGGAAGTCATCTCAGCTGGGTCCATGACAATTGCACTTGGTATTCTGTGATGTCAGTGGTACTCTGTTGAAGTAAGCAATGACTGAGTGTGAACCACAGCGGCTGAGATATGGTTAAATAATTTATATGTTGCAAAGTCTGATATGGGAGGCAACATGAATTGCTGAAAGTAGCAATGTGGAATCCCAAATACAGCTGTAAGCAAAATGATGTAATGGTAATTTTTTAGTCAATTGTTCTATGGCTGCCACATGTGTATAGTACACTGAAAAAGTGCAGCAGAACAATCTAAGAAAAACAACCAATGAAATAAGTGTTAACACAAAAATAATGAAATTAAGAGAAATAAGCAGCTGACAAAAGCAGTAAAGAGTTGTCAAAAAATAAACACACAAGTATGAATATACTGCTGAAACCAGTACCGGACTTATTAATACAAATACCCTGGTTATGAGCAAAGATCATATATTTTGGAGAAACCAGGTTTATAAGTAAATCAGAGAACATTTACTTTTTAAGCAACATGAGTGAGTATAACTTGTACCTGATTTTAGAGCAAAGGAGGAGGCTTAAATGACGGTAGCTCTTATACGGTAAGCAGAGAAGCTTCAGGGCGACTTGAGAGAGACAGTACAGCTGGAGAGCGGCAAGCAAGTTGGCGTGTGACATCACCGCTGGAGATTCCGGTCCGGGTAAAACAGCTGATCTGCTGAGAGACACGCAGAGGCTGCGTCTGGGAGAAACACGTCAGTGGAGCTTCAGATGCGATGAACAAGAGAGGCAATTTAACGAGGAAGTGAAAAACATGACAAAGAATTTATAAGTAAGGCATTAACAATAGGATTATACAAGAATTTATAAGTAAGGCATTAACAATAGGATTATACAAGAATTTATAAGTGAGGCATTAACAATAGAATTATACAAGAATATTTAAGTAAGGCATTAACAATAGGATTGTACAAGAATTTATAAGTAAGGCATTAACAATAGGATTATACAAGAATATTTAAGTAAGGCATTAACAATAGGATTGTACAAGAATTTATAAGTAAGGCATTAACAATAGGATTATACAAGAATTTATAAGTGAGGCAGTAACAATAGAATTATACAAGAATTTATAAGTAAGGCAGTAACAATAGAATTATACAAGAATTTATAAGACATTAACAATAGGATTATACAAGAATTTATAAGTGAGGCATTAACAATAGAATTATACAAGAATTTATAAGTGAGGCATTAACAATAGAATTATACAAGAATTTATAAGTGAGGCAGTAACAATAGAATTATACAAGAATTTATAAGACATTAACAATAGGATTATACAAGAATTTATAAGTGAGGCATTAACAATAGAATTATACAAGAATTTATAAGTGAGGCATTAACAATAGAATTATACAAGAATTTATAAGTGAGGCAGTAACAATAGAATTATACAAGAATTTATAAGTGAGGCATTAACAATTGGATTGTGTCTTATGTGTTTAACTGGTTCCCACTTTTGTAAAAATGCTCAATATATTCTTATTCCTTTTTGCTGCCTCTTGTCTCTATAACAAACTACATTATTCAATTACTCCTTCTCCCTCTCCACCTGCACTGTCCATTAGCCCATCCCTCTTAAACTCACCTTACTTTTGTACTCATGAACTTTACCTATTCCTAAACACTCTCTCTCCTCATTACTGCAAATCTGTATCTCATCTCATGTCACTCTCTATCTTGCTTTTACTATGCTTTTACAAACTGCGGGTGACATTTCCCCTAATCCTGGTCCCCATTAACTGCCTAGCCGTGCACATCCATGTGTACCGTCCCATAGACTCAGAAAACAAAACTCTGCAAACCTTACTCACATTCCTCTTGCATCAAAAGTCAATACCACTTTCACTTGCACACTCTGGAACTCTCGCTCTGCTTGCAACAAACTCACTTCTATACATGACCTCTTCATCTCCCGCTCCCTCAACCTTCTGGCCCTAACAGAAACCTGTCTCTCTCCCCTAGACACAGCATAGTAGCTTAGGTTATTTTAGATCGTTTTTTAATTTGGGGGGGTTGGTTTGGTGGTGGGTTTTACTGTTGGGGGGGGGGGTGTTTATTTTTTTACAGGTAAAAGAGCTGATATCTTTAGGGCAATGCCCCACAAAAGGCACTTTTAAGGGCCATTGGAATATTATTCTAGATTAAGGTTTTTATTTTGTGGTGTTTTTTATGGGTATTAGAATAGGAATATTTTTTTATTTTTGATAATTTGTTATGTTGTGTAATGTATATTTTTAGGAGGTGTTTGTATTTTATTTATTTTTTTGAGTAAAAGAGCTGTTTATCTCAGGGCAATGCACTACAAAAGGCCCTTTTAAGGGCCCTTGATAGTTTATTCGAGAGTAGTTTTTTTTATTTTGGGATGATTTTTTTTTAAAGGGTATTAGAATAGGATTAATCTTAAAGGGACAACCCAAATTTTTTCTTTTGTGATTCAGATAGAGCATGCAATTTTAAGCAACTTTCTAATTTACTCCTATTATAAAATTTTCTTTATTCTCTTGGTATCTTTATTTGAAATGCAAGAATATAAGTTTAGATGCCGGCCCATTTTTGGTGAACAACCTAGGTTGTCCTTGCTGATTGGTGGATAAATTCATCCACCAATCAAAAACTGCTGTCCAGAGTACTGAACCAAGTAAAAAGCTTAGATGCCTTCTTTTTTCATATAAAGATAGCAAGAGAACGAAGAAAAATTTATAATAGGAGTAAATTAGAAAGTTGTTTAAAATTGCATGCTCTATTTGAATCACGAAAGAAAATTTTTGGGTTCAGTGTTCCTTTAATTTTTTTGGATAATTTCTTTTTTTTGTAATGGTAGTTTTTTTTTTATTTTTTGTAATGGTAGGTATTTTAATTTTTTGTAATGTTAGGTTTTAGTGTAAGGCAGGTTAGGTTTTATTTCACAGGTAAGTTTGTATTTATTTTAACTAGGTAGTTAGCAAATAGTTAATAGCTATTTACTAACTAGTCTACCTAGTTAAAATAAATACAATTTTACCTGTGAAATAAAAATAAAACCTAAGTTAAATACAAAATAACTATTAGTTATATTGTAGCTAGCTTAGTTTTTATTTCCCAGGTAAGTATTTAGTTTTAACTAGATATTATTTAGTTAATAATTGTAAATTTAGTTTAGATCTAATTTAATTATGTTAAAGTTAGGGGGGTTAGGTTTAGGGTTAGGTTTAGGGGTTAATATATTTTAATTTAGCTTGTTGCAATGTGGGGAGGCTGGCGGTTTAGTGGTTAATAAATGTAGTATAGTGGCGGCAATATCGGGAGCGGCAAATTAGGGGTTAATAATTTTATTTAGGTAGCAGCGATATAGGGAGCGGCAGGCGTCAACGATGTTGGGGGCAGCAGATTAGGAGTGTTTAGACTTGGGGTTTATGTTAGGGTGTTAGGTTTAAACAGTATTTTTATTTCCCCATAGACATCATTGGTGCTGCGTTATGGAACTTTCCACAGCACTTGTTTTGGGAGCGGTATGGAGCTTAAAATCTCCATATCGCTCACACAAGCAGTGTTTTTTAAAATTTTTGATAGCAGCGCTATAACGAAATTAAATAACGCCACTTTTGTGGCGTTCTTTACTTTCCCTATAGGGCTCAAACCTCGTAATCTAGGTGAAAATTTCCATCATTACTAAACTAAGAGTTAGATTACGATTAGCACACTAATTATTGCACGCTAGCAAAAAGGGGTTTATTAGAGATGTGCAACGCTACAAATGTCGTTTTGTTTCGTTTTCATTAGTTAAAAAATAATTTTGTTTCGGCAAATTAGTTAAGTTTAAAAAAAAATTGTTTCACCAAATTAGTTGTGTTAAGTTAAATCATTTTTTCGGATCCGTTCGTTTTATGGATCCCAAAAAAATGAAAAGATCAGAAGAAACAATTTAACTTAACATGACTAATATGCCGACGATTGCCGAAACAAAATTATCTAAAACCGCCGCCGCCACCACCCACATCACTGACACTAAATAAAGCTATTAAACCCTAAACCGCCGTACCCTGATATCGCCAACACTAATGAAACCTATTGACCCCTAAACCGCAGTTCCCCGACATCGCCGACACTAAATAAACCTATTAACCCCTAAACCACCATTAGCAAACATTTCCAACACTAACTAAAACACTAAATAAACCTATTAACCCCTAAACCGTTGTTCCCAAACATCGCCAAAACTAACTAAACCTATTAACTCCTAAACCACAGTTCCCCGACATCGCCGACACAAACTGAAACATTAAATAAACCTATTAACCCCTAAACCGCCATTCCCAAACATTGCCAACACTAATTTAACCTATCAACCCCTAAACCGCCATTCCAAAACATCGCCAGCACTAACTAAACCTATTAACACCTAAACTGCCGGCCCCCACATTGCAACAACCTAAATTAAACCATTAACCCCTAAACCTAACACCCCCTAATTTTAACATAATTGAAATAGATCTAAATTAAAGTTACAATTATTAACTAACTACCTATTTAAAAATAAATACAAACTTACTTGTGAAATAAAAATAAAACCTAAGCTAGCTAGAATATAACTATTTACTATCTACCTAGTTAAAATAAATACAAACTTACCTGTGAAAATAAATAAAATCTAAGCGTACACTAATAAAACCTAACATTACTAAATATAAAAACATTAATATAAATAAAAAAACCTAAGATTACTAAAAAATTAAAACTACAATTACAAAAAATAATAAATACTAAAATTATCAAAACAATAAAAATTATTCCTATTCTAATACCCCGTTTAAAAAAAAAACAAAAAAACACCCCAAAGTAAAAAATAATAAACTACCAAGGGCCCTTAAAATGGCCTTTTGTAGGGCATTGCCCTAAAGTTAACAGCTCTTTTGCAAAAAAATAAAAACAAACCCCACCTAACATTACAAACCCCACCCCCCCAAACCCACAACATAAAAAAACTTAAATAAAAAAAACCTAATTAAAAAAACCTAATCTACACATTGCCCTGAAAAGAGCATTTTTATGGGCATTGTCCTTAAAAAAGACATTCAGCTCTTTTACTGCCCTTTAAAGCACATTCAGCTCTTTTTTAGCCCATTAAAATAAAAAAGCCCTAATCTAAAAAAAAACCACGCCAAAAAAACAAACAAAAAATAACACTAACCCCAAAATAACACTAACCCCAAAATTGGTACTCACAGTTGCATCACAGCGGCGAAGCATCTTCATCCAGGCGGCTCCATCTTCATCCATCGCAGGACCGTCATCTTCTGTATCCCTGTGGAGGTGGAGCGGTTGATGCGCGGAGGCGGAGGTCCAGGCGGAGGTCCATCGGTCCGACGTGGAGGTCCTCTTCATGTGATTGTCCGCCAATCGGAATGAGAGCTGCTTAAATCCTATTGGCTGTTCAAATCAGCCAATAGGATTTAAGCAGCTCTAATTCGTACTGGCTGATTTTAATTTTAATGGGATGAAGATAGAAGATGCCGGTTCCGCGATGGATACAGATGGAGCAGCCTCAATGAAGATGCTTCGACAGCTGGGATGAAAATCTTTCGCCAGACTTCAGCAACTGAAGGGGGGTGGCGTGGAAATTTTGTAAGGCAATGCTCTACAAAAGGCCCTTTTAAGGGCCCTTGGTAGTTTATTATAGATTAGGGTTTTTTATTTTTTTATTTTTTTATTTTAAAATGGGGTATTAGAATAGGAATAATTTTTATTATTTTGGATAATTTTGTTTGTTATTTTTTGCAATGGTAGTTTTTTTATTTTTTGTAATTTTAGTTTTTATTATTTTTTGTAATTGTAGTTTTAATTATTCACACCTAGATTTGGAGTTTGGCGTTAGCCGTGAAAACCAACGTTAGAGGCTCCTAACGCTGGTTTAAGGCTACCGCCGGTTTTTGGAGTCACTCAAAATAGGGTCTAACGCTCACTTTTCAGCCGCGACTTTTCCATACCGCAGATCCCCTTACGTAAATTGCGTATCCTATCTTTTCAATGGGATCTTTCTAACTCCGGTATTTAGAGTCGTTTCTGAAGTGAGCGTTAGAAATCTAACGACAAAACTCCAGCCGCAGGAAAAAAGTCAGTAGTTAAGAGCTTTCTGGGCTAACGCCGGTTCATAAAGCTCTTAACTACTGTACTCTAAAGTACACTAACACCCATAAACTACCTATGTACCCCTAAACCGAGGTCCCCCCACATCGCCGACACTCGAATACATTTTTTTAACCCCTAATCTGCCGACCGCCACCTACGTTATCCTTATGTACCCCTAATCTGCTGCCCCTAACACCGCCGACCCCTGTATTATATTTATTAACCCCTAACCTGCTCCCCACAACGTCGCCTCCACCTACCTACACTTATTAACCCCTAATCTGCCGACCGCAAAGCGCCGCCACCTACGTTATCCTTATGTACCCCTAATCTGCTGCCCCTAACACCGCCGACCCCTATATTATATTTATTAACCCCTAATCTGCCCCCCTCAACGTCGCCTCCACCTGCCTACACTTATTAACCCCTAATCTGCCGACCGGACCTGAGCGCTACTATAACAAAGTTATTAACCCCTAATCCGCCTCACTAACCCTATAATAAATAGCATTAACCCCTAATCTGCCCTCCCTAACATCGCCGACACCTAACTTCAATTATTAACCCCTAATCTGCCGACCGGAGCTCACCGCTATTCTAATAAATGTATTAACCCCTAAAGCTAAGTCTAACCCTAACACTAACACCCCCCTAAGTTAAATATAATTTAAATCTAACGAAATTAATTAACTCTTATTAAATAAATTATTCCTATTTAAAGCTAAATACTTACCTGTAAAATAAATCCTAATATAGCTACAATATAAATTATAATTATATTATAGCTATTTTAGGATTAATATTTATTTTACAGGTAACTTAGTATTTATTTTAACCAGGTACAATAGCTATTAAATAGTTAAGAACTATTTAATAGCTAAAATAGTTAAAATAATTACAAATTTACCTGTAAAAGAAATCCTAACCTAAGTTACAATTAAACCTAACACTAGACTATCAATAAATTAATTAAATAAACTACCTACAATTACCTACAATTAACCTAACACTACACTATCAATAAATTAATTAAATACAATTGCTACAAATAAATACAATTAAATAAACTAGCTAAAGTACAAAAAATAAAAAAGAACTAAGTTACAAAAAATAAAAAAATATTTACAAACATAAGAAAAATATTACAACAATTTTAAACTAATTACACCTACTCTAAGCCCCCTAATAAAATAACAAAGCCCCCCAAAATAAAAAAATGCCCTACCCTATTCTAAATTACTAAAGTTCAAAGCTCTTTTACCTTACCAGCCCTGAACAGGGCCCTTTGCGGGGCATGCCCCAAGAAATACAGCTCTTTTGCCTGTAAAAAAAACATAAAATACCCAAGCCCCCCAACATTACAACCCACCACCCACATACCCCTAATCTAACCCAAACCCCCCTTAAATAAACCTAACACTAAGCCCCTGAAGATCATCCTACCTTGTCTTCACCTCACCGGGTATCACACCGATCCGTCCAGAAGAGCTCCTCCGATGTCCTCATCCAAGCCCAAGTGGGGGGCTGAAGAGGTCCATGATCCGGCTGAAGTCTTCATCCAAGCGGGGCAGAAGAGGTCTTCCATCCGATTGAAGTCTTCATCCAAGCGGCATCCATCCGGAGCGAAGCGGCAGCATCCTGAAGACCTCCACCGCGGAACATCCATCCTGGCCGACGACTGAACGACGAATGACGGTTTCTTTAAATGACGTCATCCAAGATGGCGTCCCTCGAATTCCGATTGGCTGATAGGATCAGCCAATCGGAATTAAGGTAGGAATATTCTGATTGGCTGATGGAATCAGCCAATCAGAATCAAGTTCAATCCGATTGGCTGATCCGATCAGCCAATCAGATTGAGCTTGCATTCTATTGGCTGATCGGAACAGCCAATAGAATGCGAGCTCAATCTGATTGGCTGATTGGATCAGCCAATCGGATTGAACTTGATTCTGATTGGCTGATTCCATCAGCCAATCGGAATATTCCTACCTTAATTCCGATTGGCTGATAGAATCCTATCAGCCAATCGGAATTCGAGGGACGCCATCTTGGATGACGTCATTTAAAGGAACCATCATTCGTCGTTCAGTCGTCGGCCAGGATGGATGTTCCGCGGTGGAGGTCTTCAGGATGCTGCCGCTTCGCTCCGGATGGATGCCGCTTGGATGAAGACTTCAATCGGATGGAAGACCTCTTCTGCCCCGCTTGGATGAAGACTTCAGCCGGATCATGGACCTCTTCAGCCTCCCGCTTGGGCTTGGATCAGGACATCGGAGGAGCTCTTCTGGACGGATCGGTGTGATACCCGGTGAGGTGAAGACAAGGGGCTTAGTGTTAGGTTTATTTAAGGGGGGTTTGGGTTAGATTAGGGGTATGTGGGTGGTGGGTTGTAATGTTGGGGGGCTTGGGTATTTTATGTTTTTTTTTTACAGGCAAAAGAGCTGTATTTCTTGGGGCATGCCCCGCAAAGGGCCCTGTTCAGGGCTGGTAAGGTAAAAGAGCTTTGAACTTTAGTAATTTAGAATAGGGTAGGGCATTTTTTTATTTTGGGGGGCTTTGTTATTTTATTAGGGGGCTTAGAGTAGGTGTAATTAGTTTAAAATTGTTGTAATATTTTTCTTATGTTTGTAAATATTTTTTTATTTTTTGTAACTTAGTTCTTTTTTATTTTTTGTACTTTAGCTAGTTTATTTAATTGTATTTATTTGTAGCAATTGTATTTAATTAATTTATTGATAGTGTAGTGTTAGGTTAATTGTAGGTAATTGTAGGTAGTTTATTTAATTAATTTATTGATAGTCTAGTGTTAGGTTTAATTGTAACTTAGGTTAGGATTTCTTTTACAGGTAAATTTGTAATTATTTTAACTATTTTAGCTATTAAATAGTTCTTAACTATTTAATAGCTATTGTACCTGGTTAAAATAAATACAAAGTTACCTGTAAAATAAATATTAATCCTAAAATAGCTATAATATAATTATAATTTATATTGTAGCTATATTAGGATTTATTTTACAGGTAAGTATTTAGCTTTAAATAGGAATAATTTATTTAATAAGAGTTAATTAATTTTGTTAGATTTAAATTATATTTAACTTAGGGGGGTGTTAGTGTTATGGTTAGACTTAGCTTTAGGGGTTAATACAGTTATTAGAATAGCGGTGAGCTCCAGTCGGCAGATTAGGGGTTAATAATTGAAGTTAGGTGTTGGCGATGTTAGGGAGGGCAGATTAGGGGTTAATACTATTTATTATAGGGTTAGTGAGGCGGATTAGGGGTTAATAACTTTATTATAGTAGAGCTCAGGTCCGCTCGGCAGATTAGGGGTTAATAAGTGTAGGCAGGTGGAGGCGACGTTGAGGGGGGCAGATTAGGGGTTAATAAATATAATATAGGGGTCGGCGGTGTTAGGGGCAGCAGATTAGGTGTACATAAGGATAACGTAGGTGGCGGCGCTTTGCGGTCGGCAGATTAGAGGTTAATAAGTGTAGGCAGATGGAGGCGACGTTGAGGGGGGCAGATTAGGGGTTAATAAATATAATATAGGGGTCGGCGGTGTTAGGGGCAGCAGATTAGGGGTACATAGGGATAATGTAAGTAGCGGCGGTTTACGGTGTCAGCGATAGCGGGGGCGGCAGATTAGGGGTTAATAAGTGTAAGGTTAGGGGTGTTTAGACTCGGGGTACATGTTAGGGTGTTAGGTGCAGACGTAGGAAGTGTTTCCCCATAACAAACAATGGGGCTGCGTTAAGAGCTGAACGCGGCTTTTTTGCAGGTGTTAGGTTTTTTTTCAGCTCAAACAGCCCCATTGTTTCCTATGGGGGAATCGTGCACGAGCACGTTTTTGAGGCTGGCCGCTTGCGTAAGCAACTCTGGTATTGAGAGTTGAAGCTGCGTTAAAAATGCTCTACGCTCCTTTTTTGGAGCCTAACGCAGCCTTTATGTGGACTCTCAATACCAGAGTTATTTTTATGGTGCGGCCAGAAAAAAGCCGGCGTTAGATTTTCGGGTCGTTACCGACAAAACTACAAATCTAGCCGTCAGTAATCTTGAGTTTTTTTTATTTTTAGTAATTTTAGGTTTTATTAGTTTAAGCTTAGGTTTTATTTTTATTTCACAGGTAAGTTTGTATTTATTTTAACTAGATAGTTAGTAAGAAGTGATATTGTACCTAGCTTAGGTTTCATTTTTATATCACAGGTTAGTTTGTATTTATTTTTAAATAGGCAGTTAATAATTGTAACTTTAATTTAGATCAATTTAAAGTTTTTTTAAAGTTAGGGGGTGTTAGGTTTAGTGCTTAATATAGTTTAATTAAGGTTGTTGCAAGCTGGGGGGTGGTGGTTTAGGGGTTAATAGCTTTAGTTAGTGTTGGCGACGTGGGCGGTGGTTTAGGGGTTAATAGGTTTAGTTAGTGTTGGCAATGTTTTTGGAACGATGGTTTAGGGCTTAATAGGTTTAGTCAGTGTTGGTGATGTTTGAGAATGGCGGTTTAGGAGTTAATAGGTTTATTTAGTGTTTCAGTTAGTGTCGGCGATGTCTGGGAACTGCGGTTTAGGGGTTAATAGATTTAGTTAGTGTTGGCGATGTTTGAGAACGGTGGTTTAGGGGTTATTAGGTTTAGGTAGTGTCAGTGATGTTGGGGAACTGCGGTTTAGGGGTTAATAGGTTTAGTTAGTGTCAGCGATATCGGGGAACTGCAGTTTAGGGGTTAATAGGTTTAGTTAGTGTCGGTGATATCAGGGAATGGCTGTTTAAGGGATAATAGCATTATTTAGTGATTTAATTAGTGTTGGCGATGTCAAGGAACTACGGTTTAGATTAGAACAATGAAAAATTTTGAATATGAATAGAGAATGGATCCGAAAAATTCGGAAACTGATTTATTAATTTTTCAGAATTTTTCAGATTTTAGTTATGGTGCCGATATTCGGATTAATTTGAATCTCCAAATCGGCCGAAATGAATTGCACATGTCTAGGGTTTATCGTGGCTCTTTGCGTGCATGGGTAAGTAGCGTGTGTTTTACAGGTTGAAAGTAAACATGTTCCCTCCAGTGCAATTACATTTAAAGGTACAATCTACACAAGAATATTTATTGTTTTAAAATATAGATAATCCCTCTTATTACCCATTCCCCAGTTTTGCATAACGAACACAGTTATAGTAATACAGCTTTTACCTCTGTGATTACCTTGTATCTAAGCCTCTGCAGACTGCCCCCTTATCTCAGTGCTTTTTACAGACTTTCAGTTTAGCCAATCAGTGCAGGCTCCTAGTAACTCTATGTATGTGAGCACAGTGTTATCCATATGAAACACATGAACTAACACCCTCTAGTGTTGAAAAACTGTCAAAATTGCCTGAGATGAGAGGCTGCTTTCAAGGGCTTAGAAATTAGCATATGAACCTCCTAGGTTTAGCATTCAACTAAGAATATCAAGAGAACAAAGCAAAATTGGTGATAGATGTAAATTTGAAAATTGTGTAAAATTACAGAGCTCTGGTTAACTGTTATGCTCAACTAAAATGTTGCACAAAACACATCAAAAATACATTTATGTTTAAATCATTTTTATTAATAAATTCTTTGTACATAAGCCAAACAAAAAAGAAAGTTTTCTTCATGAGTTATACAAAGATGAAATTATTTCCTCCCATCCGATTTTCCAAAGAAGCAAGGAGTAAACAAATTAACATTTTGGAGGAAAGCAACTTTAAAGCAGTCTTACAACCTTACCCCCATCACCTCCCCATATATCTAAACACCCATCATACCTTTGGGAATTTCACTGTTGGATGCCGTGGACCACGGGAAGATAATCAAGTTACATATTCCAGTAATTGGTTCTTCACCAGTGGATTCACCAATAGAACAGTAGTTTCTAATCTGACTATATGTGGGGTATCATCCATCTATTGAACTGAGGTAAATAGGTTGCCTTACATGTATTTTCAAATAAACATTTAAAACATTACAAATAGTGCAGTTGAATTTCCCTCTCCAGAGTTCCCCCTTCATTGATATAGGGTCTGGCAAAAAGATAGTTATTGGGGGGGAGAAGAGAGGGAAAGCATAGGAGAGGGAGGGGGGGAAGAGGGGAGGGGGAGGGGGGGAAAGGAAGCATCTCTGCCTCCCAGCGATCCTCCCAGGTCTACTGAGTTTGTTCAGATACAGTGTTCAGAATCCAAATTGTGCATCCTATCTTCCTCTATGGGATGTCGGGTTAATAATCCAGTAATACCATATCCTCTGGAAAGAGGTTCTATTGTTTAACGTGTCTACTGCAGATTCATACATAGTGTAGGTATGGCTGATCTTATTGTATACTTCCGACCATGGGGGCGAGCCCACCTTCCAGTATTTTGCGATACAAACCCTTGTTACTGTACAAAGGATTCTGATGAATGTGTTAATATATCTGTGAAATGTATCTATGTGTTCATGTAGTAGTGCTTGGTGGGCAGTGAGCATGACCTCCTCCTCTAGTAGTTGGCTAAGCAGTGTGGAGAGCCTCTGCCATGTCCCACGTATCTCCTCACAATCCCACCACATGTGCCTATAGGATCCTAATTCCCCACATCCTCTACCATTTGGCTGCATATGGGCCGTCCTCATCGGGGTTAGGTACCATCTAAATATGGTTTTCATCACATTTTCCTTCAGATCCATACTAATTAATCCCCTGTCAGCTTCCTGGATCACTCTCTCCCACTCTTGTATGTCTTTAACCATATCTAAGTCTTTTTCCCATGCTAACATCATCATGGATTTGGCTCTGTTGGGTGGTGTCTGCAGTGCAAGGTATATTTTAGAGATATTGTGTTTAGTTCCCGTAAGGCTTGCGCCACAGATCTCTAATATCGTGGGTTGTCCACTTCTAGGGGCTTTCAAGAAGGGGTGTAAAGATGAGTGTAATTGGAGGTAGATATACCAATGAAGCTTTGTAGGAGCTAGCTTTGACTGTAGCTGAATGAAAGAGAGTAACTGACCCCTCTGTATCACGTCCGCCACCCTGTAAAGCCCTTTGTTTTCCCATTTGGCGACTATCACACGAGAGTCACCCGGCATGAGGCATCTAATTGGTGTCAACAAGGAGAGTTCAGGAAATAAGTCTGGTCTTGTAAGTGTCTGTCTCCAGGTTTTTATGATCAGGTCTGAGGTGTATGTTTTAGTGAATTCCTTGTCTGGGGCAACAATGTGTGTGTCCCATAAAATCGAGTCTCTCTCCTCCCATCCCCCCAACTCCATCTCCAGAAACACCCAAGTAGCTTCCTCCGATCTCCTCAGGAGACAAGAGTCTTGGGCCAGTCTGGCGGCTCTATAATATTCAATTAGGTCTGGGGCACCCACTCCCCCTGCTGCTCTACTTCTGTTTACCACCTGTCTTGCTATTCTGGCCGATTTTGGGCCTCTTATGTAAGCTAATATTTCGGTTTGTAGTTTAATAATATCTGCCCTAACTATTTTGATGGGCAGGGCTCTAAAAAGATATAGAAGGCGTGGAAGTACATTCATTTTAATTAACGCTACTCTTCCCATCCAGGAGAAACCGCACGTTTGCCATTTAACAAGGTCTTTTCTAATCTGGCCAAGAAGCAGGGTGTAATTATATTTATATAGAAGGTGCATCTGTATCGGGAGGTTAATACCTAGGTATTTGATTGTTGTGGGGACCCAACGGAATTCAAAATTGAGTTCAATAATTTTACTCGTATGTGGAGGAATAGCTATCGGGAGAAGTTCACTTTTCTCCATATTAATTTTGTAGCCAGAGATATCTGAAAAGTCGTTTAATAACTTATGTAAATTAGGGAGTGATAATAGAGGTTTGGTAAGTGTAAGCAGGATATCATCTGCGAATAGGGATATTTTATACTCAGAATGAGCCACCCGGACTCCCGAGATGTCCGGGTGATTCCTAATTCTGGCCGCCAGTGGCTCAATACAGAGGGCAAATAATAGGGGTGATAGGGGGCAACCCTGTCTTGTCCCATTTAATATGGGGAAAAGAGCGGATTTGTATCCCCCCCGTGGCAACCTGGGCCCGTGGGTTTGAGTATATTGCCTGCAAAGCTTTCAAAAAGGCATCATTAAAACCCAATTCTTCCATGACCGCAAACATATATCTCCAGTCTATTCTGTCAAACGCCTTCTCCGCATCCAAAGATAGAATTAGAGAAGGCGTCCGAGTTTCCCCTAGATGGTGAATTAAATTAATCACCCGCCTTAAGTTATCTGGGGCTTCCCTGTTCTGTATAAATCCCACCTGGTCCGGGTGAACCAGGTGCGGCATAATTGATTTAAGACGGTTGGCCAAAATTTTAGTGAATATTTTGAGATCTTGGTTAATTAGTGAGATGGGTCGGTAGTTTTGACATCTCCTGTGATCTTTATTTGGTTTGGGGATAACGACTATCTTCGCATCTAGCAACTCCTGAGGGATTGGGTTACCATCCATGATGGAATTACAAAATTTGGTTAAATGTGGGACTAGGGCGTTTTTGAAAAGTTTATAATACTCCCCTGGGAACCCGTCAGGGCCAGCTGCTTTCCCTGGTTTTAAGTCTTTGATGGCTTTTGAGACTTCCATAGGGGATATCGGGGTATTAAGGGTAGTCTTTTGTTCTGTTGTCAGTGGTGTCGGATCACATTTATCTAAAAATTTTCTCGTTTGGTGTAAGATCTCTGTGTTGTGAGTCACTTTTTCACCGTCGTAAAGCTTGCCATAGAAATTAGCGAAAGATTCTACTATCTCCCTAGGGTGTGAAGTCAGGGTCCCTTTCTCTGTTTCTATCAGGTCTATGGCCGATGCCCTACATCTCTCTCTTATTTTGTGTGCCATATATCTGTCCGGCTTGTTTGCATAGATAAAGTACTGCGATTTAAGCCTCTGTGCCGCTTTTGCTGCTTGTGAGTTTAATATCATTGCTAGGGATTGTCTTTTGTTCTGGATATTTTGTAGGGCCGCTGGGTTTTTAGTTATTTTATGTTGTCTCTCCAATGCTTCAATCTCTTTATGGAGCTGATCTATGTATGTCCTGCATTTCTTAGTAATCTTAGTTTTGAGTTGGATCAGCAATCCTCTAACCACTGCCTTATGGGCTGCCCATGTATACATTGGGTTCGCGGTTGAGTCTGTGTTAATGGACCAAAATTCTGTCATGGAGCGTACCATGTATTTGTGATCTTGATTATTTCTTAAAAGAGTTTTGTCGTATGTCCAAGTTCTGTTTCTGTTAATGTCCCTTAGTCCGTCTAGGTCAATCGAGATGATAGAATGGTCCGACCATACACAAGCATGGATTGCCGATTCACGTATCATGGGTTGTAAGATCTGGCTTAGATATATGTAGTCGAGTCTGACATAAGTGTTATGTGCAGTTGAGTAGAAGGTAGTGTCGGTGGTTGTCCCGTACAGCGTGTGCCAAGTGTCTCTAAGGGTATGTGGAGTAAAAGAGTCTTGTATAGCTTTGACAATGCGATTATGCCTGTGTTGTTTAGGGGTTAGTGCTTTATTGTGTGATGGTTGGGTAGAAGTCATAGTAATGTTAAAGTCTCCTGCAAGTAAAATTTTAGTTTGTGACCAGTCCGTCAGTAGATGCGCGATGTGGGCAAAGAACGTATGTTGGTTGTCGTTGGGGGCGTACACATTGCACAGGGTAACCTCATTATCTAGAATGCGTCCCCGCACTATCAAATATCTACCATCTGGGTCAGTCAACGTGCTTGTATGATGGAAATCTACAGAAGAGTGGATCAGTATAGATACCCCCCATGTTTTATTAGGGAACGTAGCATGGTAGTGTGTTGGGAATTGTTTATTCCAATATTTTGGTATGTTGTCTCTCATAAAGTGTGTTTCCTGAAGAAACACCAATTTAGCGTCTAGTGCCCTATATTGATTCATTGCTAGTCTGCGCTTAATATCCGTGTTGAGGCCGCGGACATTGTGAGATATCAATCTAATCTTGGTGTCCATAGGTGTATGTATTTGTCTGTAGTTCTATATAATATGGAGTGTATGTGGGCAAGTAATCTGCAAAGTAAGTCATCTTACCCCAGAGTTTCTGGTCTGTTGTGGTGAGTTGCCACCCGTGGAACTGTATCTCGAGAGGATCGCTAGGAGGAGGGGAGAAAGAGGAAAAGATTAAACAACAAAATAGCAAACAAATAACATTTAACTGGTCCCCAAAAAGGGGATAACTTAACAATATCTGGAAACAGTCCAGAGGTCGGGCGGAAGCCACCGGACCTCAATGTAAGGGGGGGACATTTATCAGCCCCCTTTAAAGTGTTAATAGAAGTAGTGCTAGTGCAAAGCATGTCTCTCTCTAAACTCAATCATAATTATTTATAGACTCTAATTGGTCGAGCATGAGAGGAAGTTCAGTACAAAAGAAGAAGGGAATTCGTGACTCTTGGTTTCTGGTCTCAGTTGTTTTTTGCCTTTTGTAGTTGACCTTTTGCCAAGCCATATGGGTGTTGGATCTTGTTGCATCACTTTTCAGGGCCTCCTGATCTGGAATAGTCGGAGGGTCAAGGCCCAATATTCCACATACCTCTGGGATATCTTCCTGGTGTTTAATGTTTATGATCTTGGAGTCTTTAGTAATGCTTAGTACAAAGGGGAATCCCCATATGTATGGGATCTGTTGTTTGCGGAGTATACTTGTTAGTGGTTTCAAAGAGCTTCTGCGTTGTAGGGTACGTAAGCTTAAGTCTTGGAAGAATTGAATGACATTTCCTTGAAACTTAAAAGTTGGTTTCTTTCTGGAAACCTGTAATATTTTTTCTTTGTCTGGAAAGAAGGTCATCCGAGCTATCACATCTCTTGGGGGGATGCCATTTTTAGTTTTGGCTTTGAGAGCTCTATGTGCCCTTTCCACATGGAACGTGTACTCGGGGGGTGAGTCTGTTATCTGGTGGAAGAGTTGTGTTATATATGGCAGAATTTCCTTGGGTGTGACATCTTCTGGTATTCCCTTTAATCTGATATTGTTCCTTCTGTTTCTGTTCTCTAAGTCCTCCATTTTATCTTGTATTTCCTGTAGGAGTTGCTGTTGATCGGAGATTTTTTGTGTTAATTCATCTACATTTTCCACCATTGAGTCCTTCTGGTCTTCCAAGATATCGATTCTGTTTCCCATATCTGTAAGGTCAGATTTGATTTCGGCTAAGCTGGAGGTAACCGAAGTATGTATAGAGTCTATTTTCCCCCACAATTTTTCGAAGTTATCCGTTAGGTCTTTCTTTGATTCCAGGGATTGAAGATCAGCTCTGGTAATCGGAGATTGATCCTCAAAGGATGGAGGTAGAGATTGTTCTGAATCATCTCCTGTTTCCATGTCTTTGTTAGCTTTAGGTATGTGTGTGGTTTTAAAGAAGGAGGACACTGTGGAAGGGGTGCCTGGATTAGGAAGCTTCTCTCCCTTTCCCCCTCTTCTTGTAACCATTATTGTCCTATACACAGGTCTTAAGGAAAGGAGTTGTTTACAGTGTGCCTTAAGACAAGCAGACCTCTCTCTCACTTCTCATTCAGAGCGTAGTGTCAAAACAAGCCTTGGGGTGGTTGGATATCTTAGGTAAAGAGAAATGATGCAAATGGATTGAGGCAATGTTAAATATTATATAGATATATTTCAAAGATTTCCCTTCATTTAAGTAGTTAGCACTATTCCATTACTTCTCTTTTAATAGCTCATGTGGAGGCTGATGTCCCCCTACTTCACCTGCAGGTTCTACATATCATCAGGAGTCCCCGCAAACTTATATGTAAAGGACAGTCTCTTAAAGTGCATCCTGGAGACCGTAGACATGAAATAAATGATGGGTTCTGTGCATACGAAAATTACTGCTGTTAAATCCGCTAATGCTATCTGATGTTAATGTCACAAGTCCTCACAGACCTCTCCCCGACTTTCTTTTTTGTTTATGCAATAGGGGTTAATATTTCCTGTAATAGATAGATGGCAAGATATTTCTGGGTTTGCATGCCCTATTGGGCCAGGTTGACAAATTAAAAGTCTCTGGAAAGCCCACAATTGTTACCGTACCCTCTATGAGGGCTTATTTTATTAAGGCACGTGTCTTCAGGAGCTGGAAGGGTTGTGTGAGCCCTTTGGGTATTAGCAGTGCTCTGTTTAGTCGTGTGTGGGATCGACTTTATGCCCTGAGCCCCCTCGTTATTGCAAACTTCCCCCTTACCTCCCAATGTGTGCTATCTTGTCTTTACACCTCGGGGACGTGCGGGACTGATCTTCTCCACCACCCGATTGATATCGGGTGGTGCTGGCACCAACTTTTCTGCCCCACGAGGTCCGGAGTCTGAGGATGCGGGAGGGGGAGGCCCCGGGAAAGATGGCGAATCTTCGCGCCAAACTTCAGCACCAGCGCGGTACCTCGCCTTGTCGGCTCCCCAACAGTACTCAACGGGTATCGGGTAAGTCTCGGTCTATCACTCTAGGGATTCTCTAGTTGCGGATGGACCTCTGGTACTGAGCTGTCCTCCGTGGAGCTGCTCCTTTACTCCGTCGCTAGGTCCGGCAGTCCCCAGATTATATGGTGACACTTTGGTTTCCAAATTTTCTCTCCTGAGCCTGCAGGGTTGTATCTCTAGTGCTTGGTGGGCATAGCTGTACCCCAAAAAAGGCACTATATCACTATTATAAGTTCTTTTTTGGCCCAAAAAGCAGAGAGCTCTTTCTAAGGACGTCTGCTTCTCTCGGCAGTTAGCTCCGCCCCCCTCAAAAATACATTTAAAAGTACAGGTACACTCAATAAAACTATCTAATAAAAATTAATTTAAAAAATTGCAATAAAAAGTTCTAAGGGCTCAAATAGTATGAGTTCTAAGGTGTTAGAAGAAAAAAAGACAAGCAAAGGGCTTTAAAATAGAGATAGATGCATACATATAATTATACAGTATATCTAAACATGCATATGGTATATACAGAAATATGTACACATATAAGCGCAAGGAGCCCTTTGAAGTATCTGGAAATTTTTAAATCATATTTATCAATATTCATCTTTAATAAAGTGTTTGTGTATTTACTGTTACTGTAAATATTCACATACCAATGTACTTTGCATAGGGGGATATGCTCTTTGTATTTTTAAATAGATATTCATATATATATATATATATATATATATATATATATTTATACCTATATATAATTTTATATATATATATATATATATATATATGTGTGTATTTAAGAATAAATAGAACATATTCTGCTATGTGAAGAACATTGAAATGTGAAATATCAATATTTCATGTCTGGTTAACGCTCATGTGAAACGTTTTTACTTTCAATAGATAATATGCGTGCTACCCGATGCGTGCAAAAAGCTTACTTCTAGTGGAGGTAGCACAAGAGGGATACATAATCTAGCCCTAAGTGTGAAAAGTCTAAATAATAAAGGTGGGATTAGTACAATACATGTGTATGTCCTCTGGCCTTTGGGCTATGTAAGTAAAAGAAATGGTTGCACTTACCTCAGATGCACCCAACTCTACTGTGCATACTGGCGGCTGTTAAGACTGCTTCCTGTAGAGAGCCCACCCAGTGCTGTTTAACTCACCTCAGAGGATCTATGTGTGGAGTAACAACAACTAAACAGGAGGAGGTTAAGGGACCAGGCCCTACAACACCTGTGGCAGGCTTGTGACTAACTCATTCATTAGAAGTAATTATGTCCCTGCCCAATGCTCCAATATCACCTCTGTCTCTCAGTAGCAGCTCTCTGAGGAGAATACGGGCCCCTTGAGTGCTATTGACGGCTGTTTTTAGCACCTGACTGGGAAAATTTGCGATGGCTCAGAGCCGTCGTTAGCTCTCAAGGGGTTAATGGTCTAAATATAAACATACTTTTACTTGAAAAGGAAGTAGTTTTAATCTGCATCCTTAAAGTACACTTTCTATTGCTGGCATTCCTTTAAATGTTTGACGAAAAAATGTACCTGCAGAAAACAGCATGAGCTCAAGATTGTCGGTTTTAAATTTTGCATGCTGTTCAAATGTCCTTGTGGAATTTTCCAAACCTGGTCGTCCTAGTATAACACCCTATGATAGGTTTAGCTAATAATAGAAAATTCCTCATTTTATAAGCTCAGTTGTATTGAAGCAACTATTTAACAGACTACACTGTCTGTCCTTTTATGTTTAAATTGTTAAATATCAGAACAAATGTCAAGGAAAACAATCATTCTGGCATTTACCCACCACAAATCTTTTTATTTTTTTCTAAAGAATTCTAATTGTAGATGCATATTATTTACTGGACAGTACGATCGGGTTAATTGACACCCCCTGCTGGCGGCCCATTGGCTGCGAGTCTGCAGGGGGCAGCGTTGTACCAACAGCTCTTGTGAGCTGTTGGTGCAATGCTGAATACGGCGAGCGTATTGCTCGCCGTGTTCAGCGAGGTCTGGCGGACCTGATCCGCACTGTCGGATCAGGTCCGCCAGACTTTCATAAATAGGGGCCTTTAACTTTACTTTTAGATACACATTTACTAATTCAGTAATCTGAAAATAAATACATTTTAAAATAATAAATAAATCTTAAAATAAATAAGTAAGTACATTTTGCTTATTTCTTGATTTTACATATGTCAATAATAGAAATAGGGCATCACTACAACTGCACTACAATTTTTAGAAACAAGTCCGTTACATAGTTACGAATTATCAAAATCAGGATGTGCAAAAATGTAGTTGCTTAAATGTAGCAACTGCCATGACAACAAAATGACAGCAACTAATGTCAATAAGAGTTGCTATTGTAGTTAACCTACCTCCCTACATTGCCTGGATTACATTCCAGAACAGAGAAGTGTGTGGGGGGGAGTGTCTCTAGACGGTCTCTAGAAATTGGGATATTTGATTAACAGAAGCTATGTGAGGGACAGCAGGCAGAGCTAATCCTACAATGTCCAGGATGGTTAACAGTTTTTTTTATGGCAACTTAAAATTGTAGGTTATATTCTGTTCCATGAGAAAATCTAGTTTTATCATAATATTCTCATTTTGACTTTGAATGTTTGCACCTTAAAAACCCATGATTCTTTGAACTAAGAACCCTCTCCAATGGTATTCCAGTCTACCAGAAAACACTTTTCAGAGTCTAGACAAATTCCAGTCTAGACAAATTGTATTTTGTAGCTATTTTACTTCGTACTAACAATTTATATTTTGCTATGTTGTAGGTTAAAAAAAACATACTGTGAAAAGCCTGAAAAATTATTTTTTCTTATTTATTTTTAACGTTTACTAGAGATTTGCATTCCTCCATTATGCCAATTCAAGCATTAGTCAGAATTCTGAATTTTGTAATAAGATGAGGAATGACAATGAGAATAAAACAGGCTGGGAATTGACTATTGCATGAATGATTAGTGTCATTCATTTTCATTTATTCATTCAGTGCCAAAACAAAGGGGCAGAAAACCGAATAAAGGGGGAAGGAGCTGATTTCGTTTTGCTCATTAGTTTGTTTATTAATATTATCAGGTATTTGTAGAGCACCAACAGATTCGGCTTTTAGCGCTGTGGAATCTGTTGGCGCTCTATAAATACCTGATAATAATAAAAATAAGTGATGTCACAGGGTCTGAACATTCATGTGTCTAACGTTCCCTGTCCAATCCTGACAGAGCATTACTAATGATTGATGTTTGGGACAGCAAATCAGGCATTAAATGCCATTACAGGCTTGACAAATGCACTTTTAACCTAGCATAGAGAGGTGGGAGACTAGGGAAAGCCTAATCATTTTCACCTTAACTTTGTAAAGTGCAGTTGTGTGCCTCTAAATACAACTAGTAATTGCTATTATATTTGTTGTAGTCTACAGTGTTTTTTCCTTGAATTTTTTTTTTTCCGTATGGAGCTTGATGCCCCGTGTTTCTGGCGAGCCTACACAAGGGGTTGTCTGCAAACTGCATTGATTCAATTACAAACGCAATACCTTACATTTACTTTCAAATGTGTCTGTAAATGTGCAGACAACCCCTTGTGTAGTCATGTGTAAAGGATTGACCCCTCTATTGCAGCTCCCTGCTTCAAAGCTTATTGAGAAAGTTAAAAAATGCAACTATCTGAAAAGAAGCAATCTGTAGATAAAGTCTGCAACTTGAGCTGCCATAGATTGCTTCTTATAGATATCTAAGGCATGCTCTCTAGGTATTTAGTATTCATCTGCCCTGCTGCAGAGGTAAAAAAATTGACAGATCAAGCAATGTATGCAAAAGACAGTTTCAGTGGGCAGTGGGAAGCTATGCATGCTTCCAAGTTGAGGTGAATATCAGAACAACTGATTTAAACTAAAAAATAGTGCCTACTAAAAAAATAAAGTGTTATATATTAAATGATTCCTGTTTCAAAAACCATTATCATTTTTGTATATTGTATGTATGCAGTGTGTGTGTGTATATGTGCCTCTGTGTCTGTGCCTCTGTGTGTGTGTGTGTGTATGTATGTGTATGTGCCTCTGTGTGTGTGTGTATGTGTATGTGTCTGTGTGTGTGTGTGTGTGTGTGTATGTGCCTGTGTGTGTGTGTGTGTGTGTGTGTATGTGTGTATGTGCCTCTGTGTGTGTATGTTCCTGTGTGTGTGTGTGTGTGTGTGTGTGTGTGTGTGTGTGTATGTGCCTCTGTGTCTGTGCTTGTGTGTGTATGTGCCTCTGCGTGTGTTTGTGTGTGTGTGTAGGTGTATGTGCCTCTGTGTGTGTATGTGCCTCTGTGTGTGCGTGTATGTGTGTATGTGCCTCTGTGTCTGTATGTGCCTCTGTGTGTGTGTATGTGCCTCTGTGTGTGTGTATGTGTGTGTGTATGTGTGTATGTGTGTATATGTGTGTATGTGCCTCTGTGTGTGTGTGTATGTGCCTCTGTGTGTGTGTGTATGTGTGTGTGTGTGTGTGTGTGTGTGTATGTGTGTATGTATGTGCCTCTGTGTGTGTATATGTGCCTCTGTGTGTGTGTGTGTATGTGCCTATGTATGTGTGTGTGTGTATGTGCTTCTTTGTGTGTATGTGCCTCTGTGTGTGTGTGTATATGTGCCTCTGTGTGTGTGTATGTGGCTCTGTGTGTGTATGTGCCTGTGTGTGTGTGTATGTGCCTCTGTGTGTGTGTATGTGCCTCTGTGTGTGTGTATATGTACCTCTGTGTGTGTGTGTGTGTGTGTATGTGCCACTTTGTGTGTGTATGTGCCTGTGTGTATGTACCTCTTTGTGTGTGTATGTGCCTCTGCATGTGTGTGTGTATGTGCCTCTGTGTGTGTGCGTGTGTGTGTCTCTATGTGTATGTGCCTCTGTGTGTATGTGTGTGTGCGTGTGTATGTGCCTGTGTGTGTGTGTATGTGCATGTGTGTATGTGCTTCTGTGTGTGTGTTTAAGTGTATTTATGTGTGTGCTGTGCATTTCTGTATGTGTGTGTGAGAATCTATTGGCTAGATAACAAGTTTTGACGGTAAAAACTTGCAGAGCTAACGCTCCTTTTTTTTCCAGCGCTCACTTTAAACAACGCTGGTATTACAAGTTTTCTGAATGGCTGCGTTAGCCTCAGAAAAGTGAGCGTTGAGCAAATTTAGCGCCACTTCTACGCGTTCAGCTCCTAACGCAGACCTATTGTTTCCTATGGGAAAACACTGTCTAAGTCTACACCTAACACCCTAACATGAACCCCGAGTCTAAACACCCCTAACCTTACACTTATTAACCTCTAATCTGCCACCCCCAACATCATCACCACCTGCATTATACTATTAACCTGCATTATACTATTAACCCCTAATCTGCCGCTCCGGACACCCCTGCCACCTACATTATCCCTATGAACCCCTAATCTGCTGCCCCTAACATCGCCGACACCTATATTATATTTATTAAACTCTAATCTGCTGCCCCCAACGTCGCCGCTACTATATTAAATGTATTAACCCCTAAACCTAAGTCTAAACCTAACCCTAACACCCCCTAACTTAAATCTATTTTTAATAAATCTAAATAAAATTTCTATAATTAAATAAATTATTCCTATTTAAAACTAAATACTTACCTATAAAATAAACCCTAATATAGCTACAATATAACTAATAGTTACATTGTAGCTATTTTCGGATTTATATTTATTTTACAGGCAACTTTGTATTTATTTTAACTAGGTACAATAGCTATTAAATAGTTAATAACTATTTAATAGCTACTTAGTTAAAATAATTACAAAATTACCTGTAAAATAAATCCTAACCTAAGTTACAAATACACCTAACACTACACTATCAATAAATTAATTAAATAAATTAACTACAATTATCTAAAATAAAATACAATTAAATAAACTAAACTATATTACAAAAAACAAACAAACACTAAATTACAAAAAATAAAAAAATATTACAAGAAGTTTAATCTAATTACACCTAATCTAAGCCCCCTAATAAAATAAAAAAGCCCCCCAAAATAATAAAATTCCCTATCCTAAACAAAATTACAAAGTAATCAGCTCTTTTACCAGCCCTTAAAAGGGCTTTTTGCGGGGCATTGCCCCAAAGTAATCAGCTCTTATACCTGTAAAAAAAGAAATACAATACCCCCCAACATTACAACCCACCACCCACACACCCCCTACTCTAAAACCCACCCGATCCCCCTTTTAAAAACCTAACACTACCCCATTGAAGATCACCCTACCTTGAGCCGTGTTCACCCTTCTGGACACCGATGGGGCAGAAGAGGACATCCGGACCGGCAGAAGTCTTCATCCTATCCGGGCAAAAGTGGACATCCAGACTAGCAGAAGGCTTCATCCAGGCAGCATCTTCTATCTTCATCCTTCCAGAGTGGAGCGGAGCTATCTTCTATCCAGCCAACGTGGAGCCATCCTCTTCAATCGAAGTCCTAACGCAGAATGAAGGTTCCATTAAATGACGTCATCAAAGATGGTGTCCCTCGAATTCCGATTGGCTGATAGGATTCTATCACACATCAGAATTAAGGTAGGAAAAATCTGATTGGTACCTTAATTCCGATTGGCTGATTGAATCCTATCAGCCAATTGGAATTTGAGGGACGCTATCTTGGATGACGTCATTTAAAGGAACCTTCATTCTGCGTTAGGACTTCGATTGAAGAGGATGGCCCCGCATCGGCTGGATAGAAGATGGCTCCGCTCCGAAAGGATGAAGATAGAAGATGCCGCCTGGATGAAGCCTTCTGCCAGTCTGGATGTCCTCTTCTGCGCGGATAGGATGAAGACTTCTGCCGGTCCAGATGTCCTCTTCTGCCCCATTGGTGCCCGGCTGGGTGAACACAGCTCAAGGTAGGGTGATCTTCAATGGGGTAGTGTTAGGTTGTGTGTGGGTGGTGGGTTGTAATGTGGGGGGTATTGTATTTCTTTTTTTTACAGTTAAAAGAGCTGATTACTTTGTAATTTAGTTTAGGATAAGGAATTTTATTATTTTGGGGGGCTTTTTTATTTTATTAGGGGGCTTAGATAAGGTGCAATTAGATTAAACTTCTTGTAATATTTTTTAATTTTTTTGTAATTTAGTGGGGGGTTTTTTGTAATATAGTTTAGTTTATTTAATTGTATTTTATTTGAGATAATTGTAGTTAATTTATTTAATTAATTTATTGATAGTGTAGTGTTAGGTGTATTTGTAACTTAGGTTAGGATTCATTTTACAGGTAATTTTGTAATTATTTTAACTAGATAGTTATTAAATAGTTATTAACTATTTAATAGCTATTGTACCTAGTTAAAATAAATACAAATACATTTAATATAGTAGCGGTGACGTTGGAGGCAACAGATTAGGGGTTAATAAATACAATATAGGTGTTGGCGATGTTAGGGGCAGCAGATTAGGGGTTCATAGGGATAATGTAGGTGGCGGCGGTGTCTGGAGCGGCAGATTAGGGGTTAATAGTATAATGCAGGTGGCGACGATGTTGGGGGGTGGCAGATTAGAGGTTAATAAGTGTAAGGTTAGGGGTGTTTAGCCTCGGGGTTCATGTTAGGGTGTTAGGTGTAGACTTAGAAAGTGTTTTCCCATAGGAAACAATGGGGCTGCGTTAGGAGCTGAACGCTGCTTTTTTGCAGGTGTTAGGTTTTTTTTCAGCTGATTCTGCGCCATTGTTTCCTATGGGGAAATTGTGCACGAGCACGTTTTGCCAGCTTACTGCTACCATAAGCTGGTATTACAGGTAGAAGTGGCGCTAAATTTGCTCAACGCTCACTTTTCTGAGGCTAACGCAGCCATTCAGAAAACTTGTAATACCAGCGTTGTTTAAAGTGAGCACTGGAAAAAAAAGGAGCGTTAGCTCCGCAAGTTTTTACCGACAAGTTATATTGTAGCTATATTAGGGTTTATTTTATAGGTAAGTATTTAGTTTTAAGTAGGATTAATTTATTTAATTATAGTAATTTTATTTAGATTTATTTAAATTATATTTAACTTAGGGGGGTGTTAGGGTTAGACTTAGGTTTAGGGGTTAATAACTTTATTATAGTAGTGGCGACATTGGGGGTGGGAGATTAGGGGTTAATAATTGTAGGTAGGTGGCGGCGATATTAGGGACAGCAGATTAGGGGTTAATAAAATTTATTATAGTGTTTGCGAGGCGGGAGTGCAGCGGTTTTACATTTATTATAGTGGCAGCGATATCCGGTAGGCAGATTAGGGGTTAATAAGTGTAGGTAGGTGGCGGTGACGTTGGGGGGTGTTTGCGATGTGGGGGGGCCTCGGTTTAGGGGTTAATAGGTAGTTTATGGGTGTTAGTGTACTTTGTAACACTGTAGTGAAGAGCTTTATGTTCCGGCGTTAGCCCATAAAACTCTTAACTACTGACTTTTAAATGCGGTAGGAGTCTTGGAGGTAGAGGCTGTACCGCTCACTTCTTCCAAGACTTGTAATACCAGCGTTAGGCAAATCCCATTAAAAAGATAGGATACGCAATTGACGTAAGGGGATTTGCGATATGGAAAAGTTACGGAAAAAAGTGAGCGGTACACCTGTACTTGCCTGGCTCGTAATACCAGCAGGCATTAAAAAGCAGCGTTAGGACCCCTTAATGCTGCTTTTTAAGGCTAACGCAGAACTCGTAATCTAGGTGTATGTGTATATATATATATACACACACACATACATACTACTACACTATGTGGATTTTTTAACTGCCAGTCTGAGCCTGTATTTGGAGCACATTTGCAGTGGATGAGTGTACTGGCAGCAAGATAAAGCCTGGTCAATATTTATTTTGGAAAGGGGGGAAAAAAAGTAATTTTAAATTCTGAGAAAAATAATATTATGGTTAAAATAGGCCTAAAATGGGGGGGGGGGGGGGGGCAGCACAATTTTGAGTGCCTAGGGCAGTACAAAACCTATAAACTGGCTGTTTGCATCAATAATATATATAACTTCTGGTGTTTTAATTAGAGTTATATAGAATCATTTGTGGGCTTAGTAGCTTAATTATATTTGTCTGGAAGTTACCAATCCATACCTTGGTATCTCATTGTGATATCTCATTGTGATATTTAATTTGGAAGATTATTGTGAATAAGGTAATTTGTAAAGGTATATTTTTATGATTTTTGCATATAATATTATAACAGCATAAGTGTGGATCATTTGATTCATAATCTTGTTCCTATAAATATAATTCAATGTGTTAATAACTTAAACTAATAAAAAGAATTTAGGAATTTACATTAATTTTAATTGTTTCGTATATGCATTTTATTGGGGGTTTGTTTTAAAAGAATAATTATTAAATACATTGCATTATAACCCGGCCATATACTGACAGGATCATGTCCGCTCGCACGTTCTTAAATTGGCCCCTTAGTGTTTAATATCCCTTTAAGCCCCATGCTTCTAATAGATTGGAATTACATTTAAAGTTTTTTCTAGTAAATACAGTGGGATCAATGGGACATTAAAGTTATTTTTTATATGTGCATTAAACACTAATGACTGTATTTAAAAGAATCTCTATACATAATAAAAGTTTAAAAATAATTTAAAAGACAGTTTTAAAGCAAAATGTAAAGTTTTGTAGTCCATGGACACACCTCCTTAAAATGCTTCTTGAGTGTTATAATCTCCTGTGCATTACTGTGACCAATTAAGGACCGATATAAATGAGCCCATGCACATATAAACAAATCACTGTGCAGCAAGTAGGTGTGTCAGGGATCAATTTAAAGTTAGGGATGTGTGTTTTGAGGTGTATCATTTAGTGGCTACATCTTATAAATGTAATGTTGAATACTATATATTTTCCAAGCTGAGGTTAGTTATTAACAATTTAATAATTCAAATACATGCTGACATAGTCAAAAGTTAAATCATATTTTACTTGCAGCTGTTTTTTTTTTTTTTTAATAAAGAAGATACCAATTTGCCTCTTTATGAAGTCCCAGGTGCACAGTACACAGCGATGACTAATGTGCGCTTATAAAGAAAAGCCTTGAATCTGTGCACGTATGATCTAATTTTCAGGAAAACAGAATGTTGTGTTCTTCAGACTAGAAAATCATGTGAGATTCTGTAAAGATGCAGCACCACTGCGTGATTTGCTGAAAAGACATCAGTGAGTATTCTTTCCAAGCACAAGATGGTAAAATGCTTTACCAAACATCTGAATAAAACATGACATGATTTTATGTTCAGGAGATAGCTCTTGTTTCTTCCCTTCAAGCACAGTGCTTGATAGTGATTGTAAATGCAATTACTTCTGCTGGGAATATCTGCTAGCAACAGAAATCTGAGTCATATGCAGTAATATCAGCACACAATGTATAAGTTCAGCACTAAAGAAGTGGAGAAGCTTGTTTCTGAAAATGACAACTGTTATACTGATAATTTTACAGGAATATACATCATTCACACAGAACATTCAGAGTTCTGGAAGTCACATTGTTGATGGGTGTAAAGTAAAGTTAAAAGAAAAAGTTTTCTTACTACAATAATTTACTGTGTCAAAATCATTGCAAAGAATGTATTCTCCTAAAATAGTTTTAAAAATGGTTAATTCTACTGAAACAGGTATTTTGCATATATAAGGGTATACAGGTATTTTAATAAAAAAATGTTATAGAGGATTTTCAGTACCAGTATTAGCTTTTTTTTTTTTTTTTTACAAAATTACATTTATGGTGACTATAGTGATATTAGCAACAACCAAAGAACATGACCAAGAATCATGTTTCACCAAATCAAACTCTAAACAACACTAAACTGAAATGTGTGAGTTGCTGGTCTGTGAGACAATATTTCAAACCAGGCTGATGCTTAAAACGTGTAAGTGTAATACGTGCGTGACTGTGTGTGCATTGGGAGAAAACAGTAACATTCTATTGTCTAGTGACTGGTATGTTTTACACTTCATATACAAGGGAATATATGTCATAAATACAAAGTGGGCTTTTGTTTGCAAATCAGAGTAACTCATGTGTATGCAGAACGTCTATGATGTTTCTAGTCAAAATTAAATTTTCATGGGCATGCAATTTTAAACAAATTTCCAATTTACTTTTACCATCAAATTTACTTTGTTGTCCTACAGTGGTGTATTTAGGTTTTGTGCTGCCCTAGGCACTCAAAATATTTACCTGCCACTACCAACCGAGACTCAAAAAGTGTTGTCTACCCCATCTGCTGCCCTAGGCAAGTTCCTTGTTTGCCTGGGCCAAAATACGTCCTTGTTCTCTTGGTATTCTTTTTTGAAAACTAAATCTAGGTAGGCTCATATGCTAATTTCTAAGCCCTTGAAGTCCACCTTATATCTCAGTGTATTTTGACAGTTCTTCCCAGCTAGATAGTGCTAGTTTGTGTGTGTCTTATAGATAACATTGTGCTCACTTCTGTTGTATTATTTAAGAGTCAGCACTGATTGGCTAAAATGCAAATCTGTCAAAACAACTGACATAAGGGGGCAGTCTGCAGAGGCTTAGATACAAGGTAATCACAGAGGTAAAAAGTAAAATAATATAACCGTGTTGGTTATGCAAAACTGGGGAATGGGTAATAAAGGGATTATATATCTTTTTAAACAATAAACATTTTCAAATAGACTGTCCCTTTAAGACACATGTACAATCCTGATCCTACCTTAATATGTTCTCATGGACAGAGAAAAATATGGAAATAATAAAAGTCAAATGGAACTATACTTTCTATCTGAAATCATGAAACTTAAATTTTGACCTCTATGTCTCCTAAAAAGGCTAATAAGAATGTGTACTTGTAATTTACTTCTGGAGTATATAATATATACAGATATCTGCTTCCTGCTTCACTGTGATTGGCTGATCAGTGCAGGGGCTCAGTGATTTTAACTGGCCACAGCAGAGGAGATAAAATAAAATGCTCAAGAGGCTTTTCAGAGGGTTTTAAATGTTTTGCAAACATTATTTCTTTTGTATTCAGACCTTTTGCAGTTGTGTGCTTAACTGCCAATACTTGTGCAAATATAAAACAATAACTGTAATGTCCTTTTAAGTTTACAGATAAAGTACAGTACTGAAAATATATCTTCCCAAAATGTACTTAATGTTTTTATTTTTGTTATTTGAATTACATTTTTATTGTTATTATTATTACAAACATTGAAGGAGTAAGTAGTTGGAAAGGATCCAATCAAAGTGGGGGTTTAAATTAAGCACTCTTCCCTAAAGTAAGAGTAAAGGAGTAAATAGTGTAAGTAAAAACTATATTCTTTAATAAATCTATTAAAAAAGAGAGAAACAGTGTTTCCAAATTACCAACCAGTCACACAGGATAAAAAAAATTACAAATGTACAAATACCCCCCTGTTTCCTGGCCAATATCTGCAGCCGTCGGCATAAGGTGTCAGTGTGAAGTACAGACTAACTAATGTAATTAAATAAACAAATGCGTTTCGGCTGTCCGTGCAGCCTTTATCACCAGTGACGTTCAGTACCGAATGGTCATTCAGTAACCTTGTTAGCATTGGTGTATGAAGGGGGTGTTGATCGGCCTCAGTAACTCCTGATAGGCTGATCATAGGATACGGACAGTGTATAAGACAAGGTGGCACCGGGTTTCGGCTTACTCAATTTTAACATTGATAAAGGCTGCACAGACAGCTGAAACACGTTTGTTTATTTAATTACATTAGTTAGTCTGTACTTCACCCCTGACACCTGATGCCGATGGCTGCAGATATCGGCCAGGAAACAGGGGGGTATTTGTACATTTTTAATTTTATATCCTGTGTGACTGGTTGGTAATTTGGGAAACACTGTTTCTCTCTCTTTTTAATAGATTTATTAGAGAATATACGCCTAGATTACAAGTTTTGTCGTTAAAAACTTGCGTTGCTAACAAGCCTTTTTTTCCAGCGCACACTTTAAACAATGCTGGAATTACAAGTTTTCTGAATGGCTGCGTTAGCCTCAGAAAAGTGAGCATTGAGCAAATTTAGCGCCACTTCTACCTGTAATACCAGCGTTGCTTACAGTAGCGGTAAGCTGGCAAAACGTGCTCGTGCACGATCTCCCCATAGGATACAATGGGGCTGATTTGGCTGAAAAAAAAACCTAATACCTGCAAAAAAGCAGCGTTCAGCTATTAACGCAGCCCCATTGTTTCCTATGGGAAAATACTTTTAATGTCTACACCTAACACCCTAACATAAACCCTGAGTCTAAACACCCCTAATCTTACACTTATTAACCTCTAATCTTCTGCCCCCAACATCGTCGCCACCTGCATTATACTATTAACTCCTAATCTGCTGCTCCGGACACCGCCGCAACCTACATTATCCCTATGAACCCCTAATCTGCTGCCCCTAACATCGCCGACACCTATATTATATTTATTAACCCCTAATCTGCTGCCCCCAATGTCGCCGCCACCTACCTACAATTATTAACCCCTAGTCTGCCGTCCCCAACGTCGCCGCTACTATATTAAATGTATTAACCCCTAAACCTAAGTCTAACCCTAACCCTAACACCCCCTAACTTAAATCTATTTTTAATAAATCTAAATAAAATTTCTATAATTAAATAAATCATTCCTATTAAAAACTAAATACTTACCTATAAAATAAACCCTAATATAGCTACAATATAACTAATAGTTACATTGTAGCTATTTTATGATTTATATTTATTTTACAGGCAACTTTGTATTTATTTTAACTAGGTACAATAGTTATTAAATAGTTAAAGGGATACTGAACCCAAATTTTTTCTTTCATGATTTGGATAGAGCATGCAAATTTAAGCAACTTTCTAATTTACTTCTGTTATCAATTTTTCTTTGTTCTCTTGATATCTTTATTTGAAAAAGAAGGCATCTAAGCTAAGGAGCAAGCACATTTGGGGTTCAGACCATGGACAGCATTTGTTTATTGGTGCTGTCCAATCAGCAAGGACAACCCAGGTTGTTCACCAAAAATGGGACGGCATCTAAACTTAAATTCTTGCTATTCAAATAAACATACCAAGAGAATGAAGAAAATTTGATAATAGGAGTACATTAGAAAGTTGCTTAAAATTGCATGCTCTATCTGATTCACAAAAGAAAAAATATGGGTACAGTGTCCCTTTAATAACTATTTAATAGCTACCTAGTTAAAATAATTACAAAATTACCTGTAAAATAAATCCTAACCTAAGTTACAAATACACCTAACACTACACTATCAATAAATTAATTAAATAAATTAACTACAATTATCTAAAATAAAATACAATTAAATAAACTAAACTATATTACAAAAAACAAACAAACACTAAATTACAAAAAATAAAAAAATATTACAAGAAGTTTAATCTAATTACACCTAATCTAAGCCCCCTAATAAAATAAAGAAGCCCCCAAAATAATAAAATTCCCTATCCTAAACTAAATGACAAAGTAATCAGCTCTTTTACCAGCCCTTAAAAGGGCTTTTTGCGGGGCATTGCCCCAAAGTAATCAGCTTTTACCTGTAAAAAAAAAGAAATACAATACACCCCAACATTACAACCCACCACTCACACACGCCTACTCTAAAACCCACCCGATCCCCACTTAAAAAAAACTAAAACTAACCCATTGAAGATCACCCTACCTTGAGCCGTGTTCACCCAGCAGTGCAACAATCTTCATCGTTCCGGAGCGGAGCCATCTTCTATCCAGCCGATGCGGAGCCATCCTCTTCAATCGAAGTCCTAACAAAGAATGAAGGTTCCTTTAAATGACATCATCCAAGATGGCGTCCCTCGAATTCCGTTTGGCTGATTCTATCAGCCAAACGGAATTAAGGTAGGAAAAATCCAATTGGTTTATTTAATCAGCCAATCAGATTGAAGTTCAATCCAATTGGCTGATTGGATCAGCCAATAGAATGCGAGGTCAATTCTATTGGCTGATCCAATCAGCCAATCAGATTGAACTTCAATCCAATTGGCTGATTAAATCAACCAATCAGATTTTTCCTACCTTAATTCCGATTGGCTGATAGAATCCTATCAGCCAATCGGAATTCGAGGGACGCCATCTTGGATGACATCATTTAAAGGAATCTTCATTCTTCGTTAGGACTTTGATTGAAGAGGATGGCTCCGCGTCGGCTGGATAGAAGATGGCTCCGCTCCGGAAGGATGAAGATAGAAGATGCCGCCTGGATGAAGATGTCTGCCGGTCCGGATGTCCTCATCTGCCCCATCGGTGCCCGGCTGGGTGAACACGGCTCAAGGTAGGGTGATCTTTAATGGGGTAGTGTTAGGTTTTTTTAAGGGGGGATCGGGTGGGTTTTAGAGTAAGGGTGTGTGGGTGGTGGGTTGTAAATATTAGGGGGGGTATTGTATTTCTTTTTTTTACAGTTAAAAGAGCTGATTACTTTGGGGCAATGCCCCGCAAAAAAAAACCTTTTAAGGGCTGGCAAAAGAGCTGATTACTTTGTAATTTAGTTTAGGATAGGGAATTTTATTATTTTGGGGAGCTTTTTTATTTTATTAGGGGGCTTAGATTAGGTGTAATTAGATTAAACTTCTTGTAATATTTTTTATTTTTTGTAATTTAGTGTTTGTTTTTTTGTAATATAGTTTAGTTTATTTAATTGTATTTTATTTTAGATAATTGTAGTTAATTTATTTTATTAATTTATTGATAGTGTAGTGTTAGGTGTATTTGTAATTTAGGTTAGGATTTATTTTACAGGTAATTTTGTAATTATTTTAACTAGGTAGCTATTAAATAGTGATTAACTATTTAATAGCTATTGTACCTCGTTAAAATAAATACAAAGTTGCCTGTAAAATAAATATAAATCCTAAAATAGCTACAATGTAATTTATTTTATAGGTAAGTATTTAGTTTTAAATAGGATTAATTTATTTAATTATAGTAATTTTATTTAGATTTATTTAAATTATATTTAATTTAGTGGGGTGTTAGGGTTAGACTTAGGTTTAGGGGTTAATAACTTTATTATAGTTGCGGCGATGTTGGGGGCGGGAGATTAGGGGTTAATAATTGTAGGTAGGTGGCAGCGACGTTGGGGGGCAGATTAGGGGTTAATAAAATGTATTATAGTGTTTGCGAGGCGGGAATGCGGCAGTTTAGGGGTTAATACATTTATTATAGTGGTGGCAATGTCCGGCCAGCAGATTAGGGGTTAATAAGTGTAGGTAGGTGGCGGCGACGTTGGGGGGGCAGATTAGGGGTTAATAAATATAATGTAGGTGTCGGCAATGTTAGGGGCAGCAGATTAGGGGTTCATATGTATACTGTAGGTGGCGGCGATGTCCGGTCGGCAGATTAGGGATTACATTTTTTTTAATTTAGTGTTTGCGATGTGGGGGGGCCTTGGTTTAGGGGTTAATAGATAGTTTATGGGTGTTAGTGTACTTTGTTGCACTGTAGTGAAGAGCTTTATGTTCCGGCGTTAGCCCATAAAACTCTTAACTACTGACTTTTATATGCGGTAGGAGTCTTAGAGGTAGAAGCTGTACCGCTCACTTCTTCCAATACTTGTAATACCAGCGTTAGGCAAATCCCATTAAAAAGATAGGATGCGCAATTGACGTACGGGGATTTGCGGTATGGAAAAGTCGCAGAAAAAAAGTGAGCGGTACACCTGTACCTGCCTGACTTTTAATACCAGCGGGCGTTAAAAAGCAGCGTTAGGACCCCTTAACGCTGCTTTTTAAAGCTAACGCAGAACTCGTAATCTAGCCGATAGTTTTTACTTACACTATTTACTCCTTTACTATTATTTTAGGGAAGAGGGCTTAATTTAAACCCCCACTTTGGTTGGATCCTTTCCAACTACTTGCTTCTTTAATAAATCCTGTTTTTGCGGGGTAGCACCGGGCCATTGGTCCATAATTCCCTTACTCTCATTAAACTAGTGCCAGTTCTATATAATCTCTTTTTTGCTATAGCATAGACCATATTGTCTGGGCCATTTATGTGAATGAGAACATTCAATGCCATGGAGAACGACAATGACAAATGCTAATGACTCGGGTAATAATTCTTCTGATTTATTACTCCCAGCATTCTCTGTATTGAGATGCTAAGGTGGGATAGAAATATGATCCTTAAAGTGATATTAAACAGTAAATACATTCTAAACATAATTATGTATTCAAAGCAAATGTTAACTTTAGAATAATATTTAGATGTATTGTTTACAATTATATGCATTGAAAATATAAATATAAAGTTTTAGTTTCTATAAATTACTTTATTTTCTATCAAGTAATGTGTGGTGTCACTAGTTTTCTATTTATGTCTGTGCAAACAAGGCTGTGTGGAAACCCTTTTAGAAAACCTATGCTCCACACAGTCTTGTTTGGACAGTCTCTATTTTTTGCCTTTTTATATCTGACCCTAATTATCCTCAAGAGGAAAGACAGATAAGGGGAAACTTAATTTAAAACATGGCGGCTCCCATGGTTTAACCATTTTAATTACAATCTCATATTGTTTAATTTCCCTTTAACTGCAGATCATTCACATATCACTGCAATATTACATTCTATAATCACCCATGTGCTTAAGGGCAGATTCTCTTTATAGGCAAATACTACATTGATATTGTTGTATCTTATTTCTGTATGTGAAGGAGGAACACATAGGCCTATATTACAAGTGGTAAACTAATTTATTGCATGCCCACAAATGAGCAAATTTGCCCGTTTGCGGGCGCAATAAATAACCAGCTGGTTATTGCTACCTAGAGCTTGCGGTAGCAATTAGCGCTCAAAAAATTAACCAGATTTAATTTTTAAGTACCCAAATTGCTCCCAAAAAACAGTGTGTACTGCTTTAGTAGCATTTTTTATTTAAAAAAAAAAAAAAACTGCACTAGGCAGTTTTTGGGGGCTAAAGTTGGCGCCTTTACATTGCGGTCTATGGGAACTGTGTGTTCCCTGTATATATATATATGTATATGCTTATATATATATATATATATATATATATATATATATATATATATATATATATATATTTATGTGTTAATATGAGCATACACACACCTTAACACATAAATATATATGTATACATACTGTATATATTTACAATCTGCTGCCCATGGCTGCACGACTTGCCCCTTTCGCTGCGCTAGTTCTCATGCCGTGTCTCTCATGAGTACAATGCGAACGCGGAGTTGCGTTCACATTGCACCTCACTCGAAAGTGATATTTTGCACTCTACTTGTAATTTGACCCATATAGTATAATGCTCAATAAAATAAGCAATTTGAAAAGTATGTTGAAAGTAAGATGCAAAAATCATAATCAAAGTATGCATTGTACATATCATATTGATCATAAGTATTAAAATGATTGGTTATACAATCAAATTCTTATTTTAAATATGTAGGGAAAATAATATGTAATGTATGCAGTGAAATCATATTGATTGTAAGTAGTAAAATCATATTTAATGTATGCAGCAAAAATCATATTTAATGAACATTGGCCGCGAATCTACAGGGGGCGGCGTTGCACCAGCAGCTCTTGTGAGCTATAAGAGAGGTAATCAAGGTAACAGAATATACACACGTTCCCTAATATCCTCTAGGAGGCGCTATACAAGGCAAAAAAGATACGTGTATAAAAAGTACTAATATACATAGAGAGAAAAGATGCACAAAGCAAGAGGTTATGTGAATTGGAAGGATCTCCAAGTACAAAAGTGTGGAGTATTACCACCATATAAAGTCAGCATCAGGATAAAGTCCAGATAATATCAGCTGGCTGGAGATTCTCCAGAATCTGGATCGCTATGGATCGCTAACGACATCCAATGGAAGGCAATCTGTTAGAAAAGAACAATAGGTAGAGGCGCTGATGAAATGCTGAATACAGAGAGCGTATTGCTCTCCGCATTCAGCGATGTCTGTCGGACCTGATCCGCACTGTCGGATCAGGTCCGACAGACATTTGTTAAATAGGCCTCCATGTATGAATGGAGGGTTATGCATTCCTAGTAAACAACTAGGATGACTGATTTGTTAAAATAATAATAATATTAATAAATAAATAAATACAATTTCTAGAACATAGGAGTGAGAAGCCATAATACCATGGACCTACTGCTCACAATCTGCTGCCCTTCTTTCTAAATCCTACTAACCTAGGCACGAGTCTATACGGCTTAAGCAGAATTTCATAGTATTTTTCTAATTTAGCAGCTGTGACTTTTTGAAAACTCATTTGCATACTTCCTAACATTGCCTGTAGGCTTTTCTGGACAAGGGGGGGATTTGTGGGTAGTGGTCCGATAGTGCACTTTGTGCAGAGTTGCGGCAGGAGGATGGGTCACAGGTGTACCATGGACATGGTGTGGTGTATTGCGGGCGAGGTTGGGTGGAGTCTGGATTTGTCATGGACTAAAGTGGGGCAGTTCCTAGAAACAGGGAAATTTGTAGGGAAGCAGCTCCTCTTTCTCCTTTATGGTGTCTGTCTCAACTTCTGGTGATTGCAAACAGCTATAATGCACACTGTTAAAATGGTTTTCCCACAGTCTTTGTCCTAGGGCTTGTGAGGTCCTAGTTACGCCCCTGACATGATCCTTGATTACTGTACTTAGGCCAAGACACACAAGGTAGGGCAGCAAACCTTTTCACATTTTGTTAGCAGTAACTTGGCAGCATGATGCTTTGTAGTGCCACACATCTGCACAACTATATTTTATATCAATTGTGGGGGGTTTGAATTAATAAATAGGAACAAATTTGTAACCTCTTCACTATCCCCTAGCACAAGGATAAAGCACAAAAAGTAGGTAAATGGCGTTGCATGTGATTACATCCATTATTTTTAACACCAGCATAATGTAAATTGACATTTGCTTGGCACAGTGGAAGTTTAAAATTCAACTTACACAGGAGGGACCATGAGCCCCCTGCTAGAGTAAATTGGAGAAGCTATTTTTGCTTTACTTGGAGTCTAAATTCACTGCTTTAGTAATGTCACTGCATTAGATTACAGTTCTGGTTGCAGTGGCGTAGCGTGGGTTGTCAGCGCCCAGGGCAAGGTAAAAATTGCGCCCCCCTAACCCATTAGCACTGACTGAGTCTCTTCCACCAGTACAGTAGGTAACAATACAAACACTCAGACTGAAAATTGTCTGATCAATGTGACGCACTGCATTGGGAACCCTTGATTACAAGCATCTCTTCTCGTGTCATTCAGCTGAGCCTTGGCCCTTGGGTATACGTGCTGCCCTGCACTCTGTAACTTCATTATAACTTTTACATGCTATGGCTGATACATAGCATTTAAAAGTTATAATGAAGTAAGTTACAGAGTGCAGGGCAGCACGTATACCCAAGGGCCAAGGCTCAGCTGAATGACACGAGAAGAGATGCTTGCAACCAAGGGTCCCCAATGCAGTCACTGCGTCACATTGATCAAACAATTTTCAGTTTGCAAATTTCAGGGTGTTCCTGGGCTGGACTGTGTTAACATTCCTCTTAGCATGTTTAATCCTGCATTGTGAGCTAGTGATAGTGACAATTTGTAGTCAATATAGCCACCGACATCCCTATATCTCCTATTCCTATCAGCCATAGCATGTAAATGTTATAATGAAGTTACAGAGTGCAGGGCAGAATGTATACAGAAGGCAGGGCCAAGGCTCAGCTGTAATGACATGAGAAGAGATGCTTGTAATCAAGGGTTCCCAATGCAGTGCGTCACATTGATCAGACAATTTTCAGTCTGAGTGTTTGCAAATTTCAGGGTATTCCTGGGCTGGACCGGGTTAACATTCCATTCCTCTTAGCATGTTTAATGGCTGCATTGTGAGCTAGTGATAACTTGTAGTCAATATAGCCACCAACATCCCTTTATCCTCTCCTCCAGGATCCCACATTACTTACCTTTTAAAGTCACGGGCGGACACAACGAGCTAGAGACAGTCTTCCTCCACTTCTTGCTCCCTTGGTCCCTCCTGACCTGCGCGCTGGGAGTGGGAGGAGTCAGGACCCGACGTGCTAACTAGTGACGTAAACCGTAATCAGCAGGTAACGTTCGGACAGAGCCGGATTACACTTACAGGCGGCACAGACTCACAGACGACACTGACTGACAATTGAAGTTCACACTTAAGACTCAAGACAGAACAGCAGGGCACCTGTTAGAATGTTTATCCTCCCTGTTCCCTTTGCCTGCCAAGTTGTCAAAGCACCACTGGAGTCTGGGACTGACTGTCACAGTCTACTATCTGGTGGAGGCTTTGCGCCCGGGGCAACCGCCCCTGTGGCCCCCCCACGCTACGCCACTGTCTGGTTGTGTTAATTAAAAAAGGGCATTAGATCACTGTTCTGCTTCTGTGTTAATGGCAGCGAAATGTGTAGATCCTTATCTACTGTCCTGTGTGTGAATTTTTTAGTAGGACAGAGTTAGGAACAGTGAAAGGTTTAATCGTGTGTCTGACAGCAACAAATAAGTAGCTGCTAAATGGAGAAATATATATATATATATATATATGTATTAGGCAAACACTGGATAACTTACTTGGGGCGGGTGTGTTCCCAAGAGAAGTAAAAAACTAACTAGGCTGCTTGATGCACTTTGGTTTATAAATTGAATACAATTTTACTGCATATTTAGATATATACAATCCATCTATCTGACTGCCTGACTGCCTGCTTGTCTGTCTGTCTGCCTGTCTGTCAATCTGCCTGTCTGCCTGCTTGTCTGTATGTCTGTCTTTCTAATGTATGACCATTTTAATTATTTTATAGATTAAGGGTTTTATAATAATAGATCCCCAATTTTGAAAAAGTTGGGACAGTATGGAAAATGCAAAGATTAATGCAAGATTAATTTGAAAATTCAATTCACCCTGCACTAAATTGGAAACACATTAGTAACACATTAGCAACACATTAGTAACACATTAGTAACACATTAGTAACACATTATTTGATGTTTTACTTTGTGAATTTAATGTATTTTTTAAAATATATACTGATTTCAAATCTGATGACTGCACCAAGTTCCAAAAAAGTTGGGACAGGGGCAATTTAGGACTAATAGCGATGTGACAAGTTGAAATAAGAAGGTGATGTGAAACAGGTGAGGCAATGGTGTAATCATAGTATATAAGGAGTCCCCAAAGAAGGCCTAGTCCTTCAAGAGCAAGGATGGGTCGATGCTTGCCAATCTGCCAACAGATGCATCAGTGAATAATCCAACACTTTGAGAACAACATTCCCCAAAGACAAATCGGTAGGATTTTGGGCATTTCACCTTCTACAGTGCACAATAAAATTATAAGATTCAAGGACTCTGGTCAAATCTCGGTGCGTAAATTGCAAGGACGAAAGCCACTTCTGAATGCGCATGATCTCCGATCCCTCAGATGTCATTGTCTCAAAAATTGTCATGAGTCTGTAATGGATATCCTGACATGGGCCCGGAATACTTTGGTAAACCTTTGTCAATCAACACTATTCGCCACTGCGTCCACAGATGCAAGTTAAAGCTTTACTATTCAAAGCAGAAGTCTTACATCAACACTGTCCAGAAGCTGACTTATCTGGGCTCGTTCTCATCTGAGATGGACAGTAGCACAGTGGAGTTGTGGTCCAACGAGTCAACATTTCAAATTGTTTTTGGAAAAACAGCTGTCATGTTCTTCGGGCCAAAGAGGACAATAACTATCCAAGCTGTTATCAGTGTCAGGTCCAAAAGTCAGCGTCTGTCATGGTATGGGGTTTCAGGGCCCATGACATGGGTAACTTGCACATCTGTGAGGGCACCATTAATGCAGAAAGATATTTATACATTTTGGAGCAACATATGCTGCCATCCAAACGTCATCTTTTCCAGGGACGTTCCTGCATTTTCTAGCAGGACAATGCCAAACCACATTCTGCCCAGATTACAAGCGCACGGTTGCATAAGCAGAGGGTTTGGGTGCTGCCTGCAGTCCTGACCTGTCTCCGATTGAGAATGTGGGGCACATTATGAAGCGCAAATTAAGGCTAAGAACGTCCCGTACATTTGCATAGCTGATGGCATGCATAATGGATGAATGGGGGAAAATTCCTCTTGCTAAACTTAACCAGCAGGTGTCTTCAGTGCCCAAACGCTTAATAAGTGTTATACAAAGAAAAGGTGATGTTATACAGTGTGTTGCCGTCATCAGATTTGAAATGAGTGTATATTTTCAAAAATACATTAAATTCACAAAGTAAAACATCAAATTATGTGTTAATAATGTGTTTTCAGAATAGTACAGGGTGAAATGAATTTTCTCCAAAACTCTGTATTTTTTGTTCTGATTTTGGGATTACTTGTTACATATCCTTTCACAAAAATACTTCTATTACAAGTCGGAGTAGCCTTCATCAATTACCTTGTCTTTATCTATGGGAAGGTTTTACCTAAATACAGTTTAATGGTTTACTGCCATGGTATCTCACAAAAAGTCTCTCTATGTCTTCAGTTCTTTCCTTGCTCCAGGTTCTTCATGAAAACAAATAGATACTTTCTCAATTTCTGACCCCTGGGGAGAGACTGGGAATTCTCTGCACCTGGAGACAAACGTTACAGGTTTTCTTCATGTTCGTTTTCTATATCCAAACAGTAATTCCTCATTAACTAGAATCAAATGAAGTTGGTTCTTCCTTAAAGGGATAGGCAATCCCAAGATTTTATTTCATGATTTGGATAGAACTTACAATTTTAAACAACTTTCCAATGTACTTCCATTATCAAATTTGCTTTGTTCTCTTGTTATCCTTTGCTGAAAGAACAGCATTATACTACTGGCAGGAAGATGAACCTATCTAGTCAGCCAATCACAAAAGACAAATGTGTGCAGGCACCAATTAGCAGCAGCTCCCACTAGTGTAGGATATGTGCGTATTCTTTTTCAACAAGGGATACCAAAAGAATAAAGCACATTTGAAAATAGAAATTAATTTAAAAGTGTCTTAAAATTAAATGCTTTATCAGAATCATGCAAGTTTAATTTTGACTTTCCTATCCCTTTAAGCCAGGAAACACGCACTTGTATTAACCTGCCAGTTGTTAATTAAGTATATCATTTGCATGTGTTTGAATTTGTTTGTTGGCAACGGTTTCTCTAAAATTGTTATTCAATATTTAATTTGCTTCCTACTCTTGTTATCCATTGGTGAAAGGTTTATCTAGGAAAGCTCATGAGCAGCAAAGAACCTAGGTTCTAGCTGCTGATTGGTGGCTGCATATATATACTGATTGTCATTGGCTCACCAATGTGGTCAGTTAGAAACCAGTAGTGCATTGCTGCTCCTTCAACAAATGATACTTAAAGAATGAAGCACATTTGATCATAGAAATAAACTGCAAAGTTGTTTAAAATTGTATGTGTGACCTAAATCATGAAAGACATTTTTTGGGTTTTATGTCCCTTTAACTTTCTTATTTTCTTCATCAAACAGGTCTCTCTAATGCTTGCATGTGATGTTGTGTTACACATACTCAATAATAAATATAAAATTTCCCAGTACATTATCATTTTACATTTTCTTGTTGGTTGTGTTTAACAATATTACCAGCAGATGGCAGCATAATACAAGAAAAATACACAAATAACTTCCAAAGATGGCAGAAAGTAATACAAACTAGTTTGTCAGTGAAAAATACAGTATCATCTTTTAAAGCAATGTGTAAATGAATATATATATCTATAAAAAAAATATGATAGTGCTTACTATTAATGGGGCATTAAACATAAATAAATGCTAAAGTAATATTCTCACAGGCAGGATTATTGTCTCTTTATTAATGCTTAAAATTGAAGAGCTGTGTTAATACCCTCTAGGCTCAGTAGACATTTACAGACTTTAAAGCCCATTGTCACCAGCGATGTCACTAGCAATTTGTGTACCCTCTATTCCTAGTACACAGTATACAGATATATAGCTGCAAAAGTAGAGCCTATATATAATGCAACATAATAAAATGTTTTGTAAAATGTTATTAATTTACAATTCCTGTAAGAGATAGCTTCCAACTGCATTTGCCTATACTATCTAGATGAGAATCCAGCCCTGCATATTTATATATAAAGCTATTGTATATAAAACAAATGCCTTACAATGTAAGCTGTGTGGAGTAGAACCTTCCTTCTTCTGTATTAGTATTTTTAGTTTTATGTATATGAATTTGTATTCCATAAATCAGTGTCCCTGTGTACATGTACGCAGTGCTATGTAATTTGGCTGTGGACTTCCTGTGGAGTAGTAGTTTATCTAAGTAGGTTTGATCAGAGGAGTGATGGCTAATCAGGACTCTAGGATACTACATTGTTCCTGTTAAAGCTGTCAGACTTATTTAACTTTTATTTCTTGCACTACTTTTCTACTAGATTGTACTGAATTGCAGGATTATTCAGTGAAGCCACAGTAAGCTGCAGTGATTAACTGTACCAGGTAGACAAACATCTGCAGGTGCAGTTTGATCTGCTGGTCAAAGTAGTACATAGAAGAAAAGTGGTACAAGAAAACAAAAGTTAAATAAATCTGACAACTTTAATCCAAAAAGTATCATTGAAGCCTAATTAGCACTGCTTGTTGATGATAACACACAGAGCCTACAGTGATCCCTTCAGTGGTCAGCTGTACAGACACTACAGGTAGACTATGGGACCACAATGGATGCTGGAATCAGATACAGATCTCACAGAGGCTAACAGCAGACTCTGACAGCTTGACTACTGATAGATGTTACAGAGACTGCAGGTGTAATTAGACACCTCACTGCAAATGCTGATCTGGCACAGAATATCAGCAGATTTTGACAGTAACCCCCACCTCCCCCCTCTCCCGGGCATCTGCCAGGTATATTTGTTCAGGATGTGAGGGCTGTTTTCAATGGAAGAAGGCATTAGTCGGGGGGGGGGGGTGAACACATAGAAGATGGGAATCCAGCTAGGGAGAGCATATTAAAGGGATAGTAAACATCACAAATTTTATTGTTGAAAAAGATAGATAATCCCTTTATTTATCATTCCCCAGTTTTGCATAACCAACACTGTTATAGAAATATACTTTTTACCTCTGTAATTATCTTGTATCTAAGCTTCTGCTGACTGCCTCCTTATCTCAGATGATTTGACAGACTTGCTTTTCAGGCAATTAGTGCTGACTCACGTGCATGAGCACAATGTTTTCTATATGAAACACATGAACTAATGCCCTCAAGCTGTAAAAATCTGTTAAATTCTTTCAGCAAAGAGGCGGTCTTCAAGAGCTTAGAAATTAGCATATGAGCCTACCTAGGTTTAGCTTTCAATTAAGAATAACAAGAGAACAAAGCAAATTTGATGATAAAAGTAAATTAGAATGTTGTTTAAAATTACATGCCCTGGGGGCGGAGCCTGGCCAAGCAGGGAAATGGCCGCACACTAACTAGGCTCCGTAGCCAAGTTTTTCCTTAAGGGGTTCAAACATCAAGTTCCCAGTAATCTAAGCTGCTCTTATACCATCTAGAGCACCCCTGATTATCAGAGATAGATCCGATTCAAAACCTAGACAATAACGTGAGAGACGCGGGCAAGGAGGCATTTGTTACGGCCCAGATCATCTAACCTACACGCAGCTGCTTTGGATCGCATAATCCTTATATGATTTTAACTTTGCTTGTGTCACGGACTGTCACCCGACTGAGCAATCACCTGGTATACCAGCTGAGAGCGATCTTGCAAAAACTTACCGCAATAAGACCCGGAACCGGCAGACGCCATTACAACGCAGGCCCAAGAATAAGCAGCAAGACATACTACGCAGTTATTGCGCAGCTCCGGTCGTGGATTATCACCCGACTGGATAATCATCAGGGCACTGATTTGAACTACTGTGCAAGGTCTCACAGCGGCAACCACCCGACACACTGGGCCCTTGAATCAGAGAGATAGTGCTATTCCGGTGGGGGCCAGCAATCCACTAAATAAAAGACAAGACGGGATTACAAGGTGGCTGGAGGTAAAGTACGCAAGGCTCCTACCTTCCCTTAACACCCACGGCCTTACAACAATAGAAAAAGTCACAAAATAGGCCTTATAAACATTAAAACATACTTTACTTCACATCAGACACAGCCTATGCTTGGTTCTGCAAGCACACTTTACGCTGAAGCATCCTAAACCTGCTTTAACTCTTAAAACAGGGGCTTTCTGGTCAAAACAGGGGTGATTTGGAATGCCCTGTAAACGGGCAACTAGAATAGAAAAACCACTGAAAAATACCACCCTCAACCAATACCTTAAGACAGTGGAACCTCAAAATGAAAAAGGACCTGATTCCTCTGAGACACAAGCTCAGGCCTCATTGCATGACACATCACACAATAATAGCCCTTTTATAACAAGAGAAGATCTAAAAAACCTATCATCCAAAGATGATATTAAAGAAGTGCTGAAGGAGGTTAGGGGCTTGTTTGGTGAACTGCGAAAAGACATTTCTCAAGTAAAACAAAAAGTTTTATTAGACAAAGTCGAAGACCTCGACAATTGAAACAGACGAAACAACTTGAGTGTCAGGGGGATCCCTGAATCCATCATCCCATCTGCCCTATCTGGCTGTCTGCAAGATTTATTTCGCACCATTAAGGGTACTCCATCTGCACCAGATATGATCCTAGAAAGGGCGCATAGGGCCCTTAGGCCTAAACCAATGGGGAAAGCGCCACCTCGAGACGTCATAGTCCGCTTCCTGAATTTCCTTGATAAAGAAGAAGTATTAAAGAGCGCAAGAGTTAAATCCCCCGTTACATATACAGGCATCAAGATTCAAATATTCTCCGACATAAGCCCTGCCACCCTCCAGAAGCGCCGAGATCTGAGATTTATTACAGACACACTTCGAGCAGAGGGAATTCAATACCGCTGGGGGTTCCCAGTAAGTTTAATTACCACAAAAAATGGGGAAACGATAATTTATCGTGGCCCAGACGACCTTCATAGGCTTAATGAAAAATTGGGCCTTAAGATCTCTTTCCCAGATACAAAAGCAGATGACACGAGAAACACCCCCTCCTCTCAACCTGATGACAACCAACCTTCAGCTCCCCCGCCTAGATGAGGTATTGTATACTGTTCAAATGACCACTTTAACACCCACTACCTCTTTTGGAAAAGACTTAACAGCTCATGCCTTAGGCGGCTGTATAAAAAACCGAGACTAGAATGTGAAGCTTTGTGCTTTCTTTAAAGGACAATGGGGCCTACTTGTATCACCCCAAATTGGACTTTTTCCTTTCAATCATCGCTACAATATAGTAGATGTCAGTTTACAAGCACTGTGCAGGCCTTAGATAACTTAGACATTTTCCAGATTCAAAGTAGTTTATCAAATAGCTATGTTTATGTTACTAACTCAATCTGTTTTAAATAGCAAAGTTAACTTATGATATATAGGTGCTGTCCACGGCCACATTATGATGTCATTCCTTATTAGAATTATGAGTTATTGGTTTTTCAGAATGCAATATTTTATTTGTAACCGTTGATGATTTGATTTGTTCACCAGTTTGAATTAATATACCATCCCACCTTAAAAGACAGCTGGGACTATGTTAGAAATGGTATAATAAGATATACACTGATTACACAGCTAGCTAATGGAACAGTATATACGCACTGTACATACAGAATGTACCAACCATTTAGCTAACCACGAGCATACCAGAATTGTTTAATAATTTACCTTTCCCCCTTCTGTTGATGAAAGTACATGATTTTATATAACATATTATCATACTTACTGTTTGTTTACCTATGACATGTTAAACGGTTTAATTAGGTTTGCCATCTCATTCTCTCTGATGTACAACACCATCTCCACCTTGCTAACCACTAGAACATGACTAGACATTGATTCAAACATCTCTGATAACACATAATCAACAATTTATGCTTCCACATAATACCAGAAATACCATGACACTTAGAAAATTACACTTTTAGATTTGCAAGCTTAGCAGCTGGCTGGCTCTCTACACCACAAGTCAAAAAGAACCATTTTGAACCGAAATGACCTTATCCATATGGACCCTATAGACCAGGAACTAAACTGCATATAACACAAGAAATACATCCCTCAATGACCCCTAGGAGACAAGGCTCTTTCCTCTCCCTTTTCATTAGTAACCGTACTCATTTCTTAAGTAGGAAGATTACGAGAAACACTCCTCACTACTGAATCTGTAATAACTTCTCTCCTTTTGTTCTCTCTCTCAGATACCCGTTCTATCAACTATCCATTATTCCACTACACTAACTTACACTTAACCTCTCCTACTCTTCCCACTCACCCCACCCACCTTTCCTTAACCCCCTCTCCCCCCTTCTCTTTTTCCCTTTTTTTTTTTTTTTTTCTCAATAATGGTATGTAAAACCATTAAATTCATAACCATTAATGCTAAGGGTTTGAATAGCCCCACGAAACGTTGCATTGTACTGAAAGACCTCAATAGATTAGGTGGGGATATTGTCCTCCTGCAAGAGTCCCACTTTAAGAAAGGCCATGAACCAAAGTGGCACAACAAAGACTACCCCACTGCCTTTTTTGCCTCCGGCCCTAATAAAAAGAACGGTGTGGGTATTTTAATTAAAAGATCTATACCATTTCAATTGATACACACAGACAAAGACCAGGAAGGCAGGTTTGTTATTGTCCATGGGCTACTATATGGACGTCCTATCACAATTGTAAGCACCTATTTCCCTAACAAAGACCAAAAGACATTTATGAGACACCTATCTAATCACATAATGGACCAGAAGAAAGGCCCACTCATAATGGGTGGGGACTTTAACACCCCTATGGATCCTAAACTAGACACATCAGGGGGCAGTTCTACTATACCCAAAAGAGACCTCAAGTGTATTAACCATCTTCTCAGAGACTTAGCTGTCCATGACGTATGGAGACTATCTAACCCGACTAGAAAAGACTACACCTTTTTTTCTCACCCTCATGGGGTGTACTCCCGATTAGATTACTTCTTTGCAGACCCACTAATTTTATCCACAATAAAAATGTCTAAAATTCTACCTATCACCTGGTCAGACCACGCACCAGTTTTGTGCGTGGTAGAATGGCCAGAGACACCTCTTGCCCCGTTCCAATGGCGTCTAGATGATCACTTATTGGATGATCCTCTGGTCAGAGCAGACCTAGAGAAAGCCATCCCAGAGTATTTCCAAATTAACAAAATAAATGCAACCTCAGAAATGAATAGATGGGAAGCACACAAATGTGTGATCAGAGGGATTCTGATTAAACACAAAGCTAGAATACGCAAATTACATAGAGAAAAATATAATGATTTGCTACTCAGTCTGACAGAGGCAGAAAGAGCTCATAAACAGAAACCGGAGAATACAACCCTTCTAGATCTATTATCACAAGCCCGTACAAAGGTTAGAGACTTTCTTCACCTAGATCAGCAAAAGCAAACTCTAGCACTCAAACAGCACTATTATACTTATGGGAACAAAGCGGGTCGTTTACTCGCTAGATCCCTCAAGCGTAAACACTTAAAATCATATATTCTCACTTTGACAGACAAAAAGGGACACATTAAGACTGACAGCTTTAGTATTGCAGAAACATTTAGAAAATATTATGAGACTCTTTATAACATTGCCAAACCCTCAGCTGTTAGTAATCAGGACCATCGGTATCAGGGATCTCCCGACGTACATAAATATGTCTCTGACTTGGAACTTCCCCACTTAGACTCAACAGACTCAGCATCACTTGACCACCCTATCACATGCGAGGAAGTCTCACTAGCCATAAAACACACCCCAATAGGAAAGAGTCCTGGACCTGATGGTTTCGGTAGTAAATACTACAGAATGTATTCCGCTGACTTAACACCCCATCTCACACAATTATTTAATGTCATTGATGAAGTAGGCGGCTTCTCCAAGCATATGCTGGAAGCATACATCACGGTCCTTCCAAAACCGGGTAAACCACCTACAAAACCTGAAAATTTTAGACCAATTTCCCTGCTTAACGCAGATATAAAAATTTACGCTAAAATCCTTGCGGACAGACTTAATAGGATATTACCCAAGTTAGTGAACCCAGACCAAGTAGGTTTTGTACCAGGTCGCGAAGCAAAAGACAATACGTTAAGGATACTCCAACTAATCTCCAATGCCCGCAACAAACAGATCCCTATGATTTTGGTCTCCACAGATGCCGAGAAGGCCTTTGACAGGGTCAATTGGGGCTTTCTCGGCTCTGTTCTACAACAAATGAACATTAGTGGCAAATTTATTTCCAAGATATTTGCACTATACTCTAATCCCACGGCTAAGGTGAGAGTTAACGACATCTTGTCAGATCCCTTCCAGATCACTAACGGGACAAGGCAGGGGTGCCCTTTGTCCCCAATCCTATTCGCCCTTTCCGTGGAAGCATTGGCTCATAAAATTAGGCAGAACCCCCAGATTAGTGGTATCAAAATTAATGACTCAGAACATAAGATGGCACTATACGCCGATGATATTTTGTTTATGCTAACCGACCCAGAGAACTCTCTGACAACATTACTTGACGAATTTGACGTATATGGTAGATTCTCTAATTTCCATCTAAATGCTTCCAAATCGGAAATCTTAAATATTAACGCACCCTTGGAAACTATACTCAAAATAAAATCTGACAGCCCCCTGGTCGTTCAACCTCACAAAATGAAGTACCTCGGTATACATCTGACGGCAGACCCAAAAGACCTATTCACACACAATTACAAACCACTACAAGAACAAATCACAGCTGATTTATCCAGCTGGAGCAACAAACAGATCTCATGGATGGGTAGAGTTCAGGTAGTTAAAATGACCATCTTACCTCGCATCCTGTATGTATTACAAACACTACCTACTCCATTACCCAGACACTATATAACAAACCTTCAAGAGATCATAGGACAATACATTTGGCAAAAAATCAGGCCACGCATCCCAAAAGCTACTATGTTCCTCCCCAGACACAGAGGGGGGCTAGGGGTACCAAACATAGAAATCTACAGACAGGCATCAATTCTACAACGCCTGGTGGAGTGGTGTTATAACTCGACAGATAAACGGTGGATCCAACTTGATAGAACAATTTTAAACTCAGAAAATATGGGAATATGGGCTTGGATCACTCCTAAACTAAGACCCATAGAAATTTCAAAATATCCACTGTGGAGCGAACTGTTCCTACTATGGGACAAACTTCTTAAAACGTCCAACCACCTCTCCACCACGCTCTCCCCAATGACACCATACAGGAGTAACCCTGACTTACCGACAGTAGGCTTTCCCCCCCCCGCCCAACCCCTCCCCGCACATACAAGAACTCACCTTAAAAATTATACTAGAAGGAGGCAAACTGATACAAAGGGAAAACTTGGTAAGCTCTGGAGGGGGTCCCCCCCCCCCCCCTCCATGGTTCGCTTACACACAATTAGCACACTTTGTTCAAACACATAAGAAAAAAGAAGAATTCAACCGCCCCCTAACTAGATTTGAAAATTTATGTTCACAACAAACCCAACCCAGACATATTATATCTAAATTGTACAACATGCTACTGACCAATAGTGGCAAAGCATATCCTTCCTTCACCCTCAAATGGGCTAAAGACCTAGAAAGAGAAATCAGTCAGGAGGCATGGGACCATGCCTTACAATGCCATAAAGAAGCCACAATCTCCTCTAACATTATGGAAATGAATTTCAAGCTACTGGCGAGGTGGTACCTTACACCAGCCAGAATACGTCATATATACAAAAAGAGCAGCGGCAGATGTTGGAGGGGCTGTGGGGAAGAGGCAGATTTAGTACACATTTGGTGGTCATGTAGGGAAATGGAGAGTTTCTGGTCTGGGATATTTTCTGAAATAGACACCAAACTCAACATCCAATTACAAAAAGACCCAGGCATCCTTATCTATCTAGACATCCCTAAAATTCGAAGTAAACCTAAAAAACTCCTACTATATATTATGTTAAATAGCGCCAAACTCCTTATACCACAAAGATGGAAATCAAGTGTGGTTCCCACACTTGAGATTTGGAAAGAGCAGGTCTCCTCCATGCTTCAAATAGAAAGGTATCAACATATGAAAAACGGTACAATGGAACTACACGAGGCAATGATGGAACTATGGAATCCATCTAAGGCCACATGCCCTGGTTAAGTGGAACCACTAGTGGACAACTTATGCCCCTTTAGACGGAATAGCTTTCAACTTCAATCTTTTTTTTTTTTTTTTTCTTCTCTCCCCTCTTTCCCTTTTCCTCTCCCCGACCCCCCTACTCTACTCCTTTCCTCCTCCTCTCCCCTCCCCTCCGTCCCCATTCTCCCCCTCCTCTATCTTTCTCTTCCCACATTTATACCTTTGCTGACACTTTTTCCTTGATATATTAACATTTTGCACCCACAGAAGACTTACCAAAATAGTTACTTAAGAATTGTTATATGGATAACTAACGAATAGTTAACCTGTTAAGCTATAACATTATTATGTTAATGTTCACAATGGAAAATTGAAAACTGAGCTATGGAAAAACCATAGAGGATACGGAGATGCGAACTTCTAACTCATTAAGATAAAGCCGATTGTAATGTATAGCATGTGTAAATCTGAAACGGTTTGTACCTCTGTATTATCTTTTATTGTATGTTATAATTTTCCTTTATGCTCAATAAAAACTATTAAAATAAAAAAAATAAAAAAAAATAAAAATTACATGCCCTATCTGAATCATGAAAGTTTAATTTATACTTTACTATCCCTTTAAGAACAAAATGTGTTTTATGTCTCTCAGATGGGGTCCATCAGCTGACAGCTAACTGTTGTGTTTAGAGGTAGTGGATGGAGAGTGAGGAGAGTGATTTCATTTGTGGACCTAACCAGCATGATGTTTTGAGTAGGCCCTGTGTTAGTGGTAAATGTAATGACATAAAACGACATAAAAACTGTGTATGTGCATAAACGTATGAATAGCCATGGTTTAGGTAAAATGATGTCTTTTATTGTGCATGGAGCTTATGAACAATTGCCCAGTTCCCCTATTCAGAGAAAAAATATTGTGCCAACAAGGACTCATTTTTATCATTGCTGACTAAAAGATGCCTCTACCAGTTCTCTGAGCAGGTGTGGTGTCTGAATGCAGGTGCACTTGGAATATGTACATATGCTTGGCGTACAGTAAATGCTGTCTTTTCAACAGTGATAGTTTTTACTAGAGGCAAGTTTGCTAATACACATCTATCATAAAAATGCATTCATATGCTTTTCATGTTTTCATTTTATGTCCCTTTAAGTACATTTAGCTCATCTGATAAACGACTTACAGAGAAACTGAAGAAGTAATCTGACACACAAATGCAACACTATGATATTACCCAAAATAAACTGCAATGATTCTTATACATAAGGCATCGTCTTAATAGGATGCAAACATTATTTTTGTATTTCTTTATTGCATCTAAAAACTTAAAACGCCAAAATATTACTTGTTTTACGTTTCCATCTTGTTAACTGGTGCATGAGCTGTGGGTGTGGCATATACAACAAGATAGGGAGATGATTGGTTCCCTGTACACATGATGTCACATACAGCCAGGTCATCTAATAATTTGTATGAAAAAGCATTTTGATTATGTAAATATTCTGCTGAGGTTCTGTTTTCCATATATTGTTGCAATATTAGAATCAAGAAATCTGCTCACACAAACTCTACTAAACTGAAAAGTAATTTAGTCAGTTCTTTAAATATAGAGGGGGCTTTACTTCAGAAACTGCAGGGACACCAGATAAAATATCTTTATTGAAGATGCTATTTTGTATATAATACAATTTGCTTGCTCAGTTAAGTCTTTCAGTCTCCTAAAATATTCTACATATTTTTGTAACCATTCTCAAAATACACTGACACATTCTAGTTATCCCAACTGTAATAATATATTGCTAGAAATAACCAGCACGGTATTCTCAGATACTTTGGATACATCTCTGCTGGGAGCACTGAATACTCTGTTTATATCTCAATTTTATCATATCATGCACTTTGCTAATCTGTAAATGAGTCCTTAGTCACATGTTTATAATTAATAGTTTCATGCTAGGACCTTATCATCTGACTGTTTTTTACATTTGTTAAAGGCACGTTGAAGGCTTCTAGCAGCTACTATTTATTCCCCATATAGATAAGTATTGCTAAACATTATCTCCCAGATTACAAGTGGTGCTCTAATGATAGCACAGAGTAAGATAAGCGGTATAGCTGGACCACGCTAACAATAGTGTGCAACTTGATATTGTTAAAGGTTCTGGGCTCACTTCTGGCGGTTCTAAGACTGCGAGGCATAGCGGTTGCTCCGTATCTAGACGACATCCTGATACAGGACCTGGATCCGTAACAAGGAAGCTTGGCGTTCTGGCGAGACGCCATGAGATCCAGTTCTGGTTTGCCCCAACGATGGACCAGTTGAGCAAACACCTCCAGATGGAGTTCCCACTCCCCCGGATGAAAAGTCTGACGACTTAGAAAATCCGCATCCCAGTTCTCTACGCCTGGGATGTGGATCGCTGACAGGTGGCAAGAGTGAGACTCTGCCCAGCGAATTATCTTTGAGACTTCTAACATCGCTAGGGAACTCCTGGTTCCCCCTTGATGGTTGATGTAAGCCACAGTCGTGATGTTGTCCAACTGAAATCTGATGAACCTCAGTGTTGCTAACTGAGGCCAAGCTAGAAGAGCATTGAATATTGCTCTTAACTCCAGAATATTTATTTGGGAGGAGTTTCTCCTCCTGAGTCCACGATCCCTGAGCCTTCAGGGAGTTCCAGACTGCGCCCCAACCTAGAAGGCTGGCATCTGTTGTTACAATCGTCCAATCTGGCCTGCGAAAGGTCATACCCTTGGACAGATGGACCAGAGAAAGCCACCAGAGAAGAGAATCTCTGGTCTCTTGATCCAGATTTAGTAGAGGGGACAAATCTGAGTAATCCCCATTCCACTGACTTAGCATGCATAATTGCAGCGGTCTGAGATGCAGGCACGCAAATGGCACTATGTCCATTGCCGCTACCATTAAGCTGATTACTTCCATGCACTGAGCCACTGACGGGCGTGGAATGGAATGAAGGACACGGCAAGCATTTAGAAGTTTTGATAAATTTTCATCTCTACAGAATCTATAAGAGTCCCTAGGAAGGAGACTCTTGTGAGTGGTGATAGGGAACTCTTTTCCATGTTCACTTTCCACCCATGCGACCTCAGAAATGCCACAACTATCTCTGTATGAGACTTGTCAATTTGAAAGCTTGACGCCTGTATCAGGATGTCGTCTAGATACGGAGCAACCGCTATGCCTCGCAGTCTTAGAACCGCCAGAAGTGAGCCCAGAACCTTTGTAAAAATTCTCGGGGCAGTGGCCAACCCGAAGAGAAGAGCTACAAATTGGTAATGCCTGTCTAGAAAGGCAAACCTTAGGAACCGATGATGATCTTTGTGAATCGGTATGTGAAGGTAGGCATCCTTTAAGTCTACTGTGGTCATGTACTGACCCTCTTGGATCATGGGTAGGATGGTCCGAATAGTTTCCATTTTGAATGATGGAACTCTGAGGAATTTGTTTAAGATCTTTAGATCCAAGATTGGTCTGAAAGTTCCCTCTTTCTTGGGAACCACAAACAGATTTGAATAAAATACCTGTCCTTGTTCCGTCCACGGAACTGGATGGATCACTCCCATTACTAGGAGGTCTTGCACACAGCTTAGGAATGCCTCTTTCTTTATCTGGTTTGCTGATAACCTTGAAAGATGAAATCTCCCTTGTGGAGGAGAAGCTTTGAAGTCCAGAAGATATCCCTGAGATATGATCTCCAACGCCCAGGGATCCTGAACATCTCATGCCCACGCCTGGGCGAAGAGAGAAAGTCTGCCCCCCACTAGATCCGTTTCCGGATAGGGGGCCGTTCCTTCATGCTGTCTTGGGGGCAGCAGCAGGCTTTCTGGCATGCTTGCCCTTGTTCCAGGACTGGTTAAGTTTCCAGGCCTGTCTGGAATGAGCAACAGTTCCCTCTTGCTCCTGCCTTGAAATTTCGAAAGGCACGAAAATTAGACTGTTTGGCCTTTGATTTGGCCCTGTCCTGAGGAAGGGTATGACCCTTGCCTCCAGTAATGTCAGCAATAATTTCCTTCAAACCAGGCCCGCATAAGGTCTGCCCCTTGAAAGGAATGTTGAGTAATTTAGACTTTGAAGTCACGTCAGCTGACCAGGATTTAAGCCATAGCACCCTACGCACCTGGATGGCGAATCCGGAATTCTTAGCCGTTAGTTTAGTCAAATGAACAATGGCATCAGAAACAAATGAGTTAGCTAGCTTAAGCGTTCTAAGCTTGTCAATAATTTCATTCAATGGAGCTGTCTGGATGGCCTCTTTCAGGGCCTCAAACCAGAATGCCGCCGCAGCAGTGACAGGCGCAATGCATGCAAGGGGCTGTAAAATAAAACCTTGTTGAATAAACATTTTCTTAAGGTAACCCTCTAATTTTGTATCCATTGGATCTGAAAAAGCACAACTGTCCTCAACCGGGATAGTGGTACGCTTTGCTAAAGTAGAAACTGCTCCCTCCACCTTAGGGACCGTCTGCCATAAGTCCCGTGTAGTGGCGTCTAATGGAAACATTTTTCTAAATATAGGAGGTGGGGAAAAGGGCACACCGGGTCTATCCCACTCCTTGCTAATAATTTCTGTAAGCCTTTTAGGTATAGGAAAAACGTCAGTACACACCGGCACCGCATAGTATCTATCCAGCCTACACAATTTCTCTGGAATTGCAACTGTGTTACAGTCATTCAGAGCAGCTAATACCTCCCCAAGCAATACACGGAGGTTCTTAAGCTTAAATTTAAAATTAGAAATCTCTGAATCAGGTTTCCCCAAGTCAGAGATGTCACCCACAGACTGAAGCTCTCCGTCCTCATGTTCTGCATACTGTGACGCAGTATCAGACATGGCTCTAACAGCATTTGCACGCTCTGTATCTCTCCTAACCCCAGAGCTATCGCGCTTGCCTCTTAATTCAGGCAATCTAGATAATACCTCTGACAGGGTATTATTCATGATTGCAGCCATGTCCTGCAAGGTAATCGCTATGGGCATCCCTGATGTAATTGGCGCCATATTAGCGTGCGTCCCCTGAGCGGGAGGCGAAGGGTCTGACACGTCGGGAGAGTTAGTCGGCATAACTTCCCCCTCGACAGAACCCTCTGGTGATAATTCTTTTATAGATAAAGACTGATCTTTACTGTTTAAGGTGAAATCAATACATTTAGTACACATTCTCCTATGGGGTTCCACCATGGCTTTCAAACATAATGAACAAGTAGGTTCCTCTGTGTCAGACATGTTTAAGCAGACTAGCAATGAGACTAGCAAGCTTGGAAAACACTTTAAAACAAGTTTACAAGCAATATAAAAAACGTTACTGCGCCTTTAAGAAACACAAATTTTCCCAAATTTTTAAATAACAGTTAAAAAATGCAGTTACACTAACAAAATTTTTACAGTGTATGTAATAAGTTAGCAGAGCATTGTACCCACTTGCAAATGGATGATTAACCCCTTAATACCAAAAACGGAATAACAAATGACAAAAACGTTTTTTAAACAGTCACAACAACTGCCACAGCTTTACTGTGGCTTTTTACCTCCCTCAATATGACTTTTGAAGCCTTTTGAGCCCTTCAGAGAAGTCCTGGATCATGCAGGAAGAAGCTGGATGTCTGTGTCTGTAATTTTTGCTGTGCAAAAAAACGCTAAAATAGGCCCCTCCCACTCATATTACAACAGTGGGAAGCCTCAGGGAACTGTTTCTAGGCAAAATTCAAGCCAGCCATGTGGAAAAAACTAGGCCCCAATAAGTTTTATCACCAAACATATGTAAAAAAACGATTAAACATGCCAGCAAACGTTTTAAAATACACTTTTATAAGAGTATGTATCTCTATTAATAAGCCTTATACCAGTCGCTATCACTGCATTTAAGGATTTACTTACATTACTTCGGTATCAGCAGCATTTTCTTGCAAATTCCATCCCTAGAAAAATATTTTAACTGCACATACCTTATTACAGGAAAACCTGCACGCTATTCCCCTTCTGAAGTTACCTCACTCCTCAGAATATGTGAGAACAGCAAAGGATCTTAGTTACTTCTGCTAAGATCATAGAAAACGCAGGCAGATTCTTCTTCTAAATACTGCCTGAGATAAACAGTACACTCCGGTACCATTTAAAAATAACAAACTTTTGATTGAAGAAATAAACTAAGTATAAAACACCACAGTCCTCTTACGACCTCCATCTTAGTTGAGAGTTGCAAGTAGTGATGTCCAGTTCATGAACGAATCGTTCATTTGAACTGGATCTTTTAAGTGAACTGTATGAATCTGTTCACCAGACTGAACTGATTCGTTTCAAACAGTTCACTTCCTGAGTCTGCAGCAGCACTGGTAATACGATCCTAGAGTGTGTACTGCTTCTGCAAACTCCTCCTTTGCAATGAATCAGACAGCCTCACTCTAGGATCATATTACCAGTACTGTTACTGATTCAAGAAGTGTACTGTTTGCAAACGAATCAGTGTACTGTTAACTCCTTTGCAATGAATCATTCAGTTAACAGTACACTGATTCAAAGATACCCCTAACTGCACCTAAATTAACCCTTACAAAAGTAGCAGGTCTCAACCTTATATTTATAAACCAAAACTCTGTATGGCTTATAAATAAATATAAGGTTGAGACCTGCTGCTTCTGTAAGGGTTAATTTAAGGTGCAGTTAGAGGTATATTTGAATCGGTGTACTGTTAACTGAACGATTCATTGCAAAGGAGTCAGTTAACAGTACACTGATTCAAATATACCCCAAACTGCACCTTAAATTAACCCTTAGAGAAGCAGCAGGTCTCACCCTTATGTTTATTTATAAGCCATACAGAGTTTTGGGCTGTTTACACATTAATACTGTTAAAATATAATAACTAAGGTCATATTCTATTGTCACTTTTATTATAATATTATGTCTTTTATAAGATATGCATATCTTAGGAAAATGCATACAACACAGTACATAGAACAGAGTATACAGCATGCTCTGTTCTATGTACTGTGTTGTATGTATCTGTAAAGGAGCCAACGCTGCCTGGCTGTGAGGACTCAGGAGGAGCTGAACTGTTAGACACTGAATCATGAGTCACACAACTCACACAGTCAGCGGCTCTACAGTTCACCTACTGAACATGAGGTAGAGCCTCTATCTCATGTTCAGTAGGTGAACTGGTGAATCGGTTCATGAACCGGTTCAGTTAATCGAACCGTCCGAAATGAACCGATTCACACAGAAGAACCGAACTTCCCATCTCTAGTTGCAAGAGAATGACTGGATATGGCAGTGAGGGGAGGAGCTATATCAGTAATGTGCAGTCACTAGAGGCAGGTGAGGCAGTGCTTCACCTCTCATATGGGCAAAAATATATTTTTTTTTATTGACTTTAAAAAAAAAAATTGTATTTTTTTTCCCCAGCATTTTTTTTTTCACAGCTATATGTTGTGCAATGAAGAGGCACAAGCAGGTCTGCCCACCATTACACAACATGCTGCGCCATCTACTGGATGAAAGTGGTTAAGATTATTGCATGGCCCATTAACTGCTTATTTGAGGCAGTCCTATTTGGGCTGAACCAATCCAGTGAGAGGCATTAGTAAGTGGAACTTAGGGTTGGGGCTGAATGTTAAATCATATAAAACAAAACCGGAAAAAAACAACTTTCATATATTTTGTTGCTGTCCTGTGAACCTGCTAGCTTTGCTAAAGTGAAAAAGAGAGTTCTGTTCTTCCCCTCTAAGTGCAGTGGAATGTGCCACTGTCACTTCCTGAATCCTTACAGAGCAGGAAGAGAGAGGCACAGAGAGCACTGTTTCAGCCCCATCTTATTAAAGTAAGATTTTACTGAAAAGGATTCTGTTTGTGAAAATGATAATTTAATGAATGTGGTTTAGTGTTTTTTTTACTCTTTTACAGCAAAGGATCGTTTTTGTATTTTGTTTACTCAAACTTTACACCCACTAACTTAGCAGCTTGCCTCTGTACTGCACACTAATGTATGGTCTCGTTTAGTTATAGTCTTACTTAGTCTCTGTAGCTTTGCTGTTTTATTACTTAAAAATGCAGTGGTCCCTCTCCCCCCCCCCTTGTATGTGTGTGTGTGTCTCTCTCTCTATCCAACTCTCTCCTTATGTGTTGTTCTCCCCCATGGTCTCTTTCTCTCTCTGTCTCTCTTCCTCCCCCTCAGACTCTCTCATCCCTTATGTGTCTCTCTAACCCTCTGTGTGTGATTGTGTGTCTCTCTCTCTCTCTCTCTCTCTCTCTCTCTCTCTCTCTCTCTCTCTCACCCTCTGTGTGTGATTGTGTCTCTCTCTAACCCTCTGTGTGTGATTGTGTCTCTCTCTAACCCTCTGTGTGTGATTGTGTCTCTCTCTCTCTATCTATCTCTAACCCTCTGTGTGTGATTGTGTCTCTCTCTAACCCTCTGTGTGTGATTGTGTCTCTCTCTCTCTCTTTCTCTCTAACCCTCTGTGTGTGATTGTGTCTCTCTCTAACCCTCTGTGTGTGATTGTGTCTCTCTCTCTCTCTTTCTCTCTAACCCTCTGTGTGTGATTGTGTCTCTCTCTCTCTTTCTTTCTCTCTCTAACCCTCTGTGTGTGATTGTGTCTCTCTCTCTCTTTCTCTCTCTCTAACCCTCTGTGTGTGATTGTGTCTCTCTCTCTCTTTCTCTCTCTCTAACCCTCTGTGTGTGATTGTGTCTCTCTCTAACCCTCTGTGTGTGATTGTGTGTCTCTCTCTCTCTAACCCTCTGTGTGTGATTGTGTCTCTCGCTCTCTCTCTAACCCTCTGTGTGTGATTGTGTCTCTCACGCTCTCTCTAACCCTCTGTGTGTGATTGTGTCTCTCTCTCTTTCTCTATAACCCTCTGTGTGTGATTGTGTCTCTCTCTCTCTTTCTTTCTCTCTCTCTCTAACCCTCTGTGTGTGATTGTGTCTCTCTCTCTCTTTCTCTCTCTCTAACCCTCTGTGTGTGATTGTGTCTCTCTCTAACCCTCTGTGTGTGATTGTGTCTCTCTCTTTCTTTTTTTTTTTTTTTTTTTTTATTATCTTTTTACAACGACAGAGAAGGACAATATTATATCACATATAAAAACACGTGTCACAGTGAATATACATAAAACAATACTACTGTATAGGTATAAAACCAGAGAGAGAAGTGTCTAATATATCATTCTAGTCCATCAAAATTATCTTAAAACACATATGTTTAAATCAATTATCAGTGCAAATAAAGTGTAAAAAATACTGAAGAAATACATAAAATAACCTGTGAAACCTTTGTATATTGATTAGTCCATCCTTGTCTCGTGGATTTTCCCCCTTTCCCCCCCCCCCCCCCCCCTATTGGGCAAGGCAACTCATATCGGCCTGGGGAAAAAATAAATAAATAAATAAATAATAATAATAATAATTGTCCTCCCCCCCGTCTCCCAATCCCCCCCTTCCCTCCCCCTCAGCCAGCTCATTCGGTGCCCGTCACCCATTCTTCGGGGAAGTGGCCCGCTAGGACATTAATCTGGACAAAATCCGAATCTCTAACAGGTTTGATTAATTTTTTTTGGTGCAATAAAGGCAAGGATCTTAAAAATGGCTCCCATTTTTTAAAAAATGCTCCTAAATATTTATCTTGTGGGAATGGCATATTACACTGTTCTGATATAAGTTGGTTGCATAGCGCCAGTTTAAGTTGGGCCATAGTGGGGGCCCGTAATGCTTTCCATGCTTTAAAAATGAGGGCACGCGCTGTTAATATAATAGTATTTATCAGGCTATAGTTCTTATTGATACCCTGGAATTTTACTAAAAAGAAAATTTCAATTGGGCAAAGTTTGTGCTCCAATTTCAAAACCATCATCATCCAAAATGTAATTTTTCCCCAATATTGAGATATTTTAGGGCAGCTCCATAGACAGTGAAATAAGTCTGCCCCTGAGGCTGAGCATCTGGAGCAAAGCACCCTTGTTTTGTACCATTTAGAGAGGGTCGCAGGTGTAAGGTATATTGGAGGGCAATGACGTAAGAGGGCAATGTAGAAGAGCTTTTAACTGGAAGGGGGTCACTGCCTGAGATTCCCATAGAAAAGATGTGAACTGCTCTTTCTCGGTTAGCCAATCTAGAGCGAGTCTAGCTATGGTAACCAGGTTATATATGCGAATATTAGGAAGCGCTAGGCCAGCTGATAATTTGGAATTCATAAGTTTAAGGGAGGCAATTTATTAGGCAATACATAAAATAACCTGTGAAACCTTTGTATATTGATTAGTCCATCCTTGTCTCGTGGATTTTCCCCCTTCCCCCCCCCCCCCTATTGGGCAAGGCAACTCATATCGGCCTGGGGAAAAAAAAAAAAATAATAATAATAATAATTGTCCTCCCCCCCGTCTCCCAATCCCCCCCTTCCCTCCCCCTCAGCCAGCTCATTCGGTGCCCGTCACCCATTATTCGGGGAAGTGGCCTGCTAGGACATTAATCTGGAAAAAATCCGAATCTCTAACAGGTTTGATTAATTTTTTTTGGTGCAATAAAGGCAAGGATCTTAAAAATGGCTCCCATTTTTTAAAAAATGCTCCTAAATATTTATCTTGTGGGAATGGCATATTACACTGTTCTGATATAAGTTGGTTGCATAGCGCCAGTTTAAGTTGGGCCATAGTGGGGGCCCGTAATGCTTTCCATGCTTTAAAAATGAGGGCACGCGCTGTTAATATAATAGTATTTATCAGGCTATAGTTCTTATTGATACCCTGGAATTTTACTAAAAAGAAAATTTCAATTGGGCAAAGTTTGTGCTCCAATTTCAAAACCATCATCATCCAAAATGTAATTTTTCCCCAATATTGAGATATTTTAGGGCAGCTCCATAGACAGTGAAATAAGTCTGCCCCTAAGGCTGAGCATCTGGAGCAAAGCACCCTTGTTTTGTACCATTTAGAGAGGGTCGCAGGTGTAAGGTATCTCTGCAGCCCAATTTTTATCTGCGACTCTCTCCAAACCGTCGGAACCCAGCCCTGCTGTACTATTTTAAAGCTCCCAACTATGGTCTCATCGTCAATTTCTGGAAATAGGACAGACCACCTATCGACCATTTCGTTAACTTGCAACTTTGATGCTTTCTGATTTACTACAGAATATAAAGGCGTAATGGCATAAGCTCCTGCTGCATATATAGTAATCATGGGCTGTAATTCTCCCCTAGTCCAATTATCCCCATATTTTGTGTTTAGCTCCCTGAGAAAGTGCCTAAGTTGAAGATAGGCATAGAACTCGTGTGTCCCTAACGCGTATCGTGTCGCAATTTCCTGGAATGTAACTACCTGTCCCTCTGCATCTCGCATTTGGCCCAGGTTCCGAAGGCCCTTTACCTCCCAGTTTCTAAATATCTGATTATAAAGGCCGGGGCTGAATTCTGGGTTACCTGTTATGGGTAGATATTGCGAGACATAGGGTGAAATATCCAGTTCTGTGCATAATTTTTGCCAGGCCGTGATAATATTTTTGTAGGTGCCAAGATAAAATATATTGGAGGGCAATGACGTAAGAGGGCAATGTAGAAGAGCTTTTAACTGGAAGGGGGTCACTGCCTGAGATTCCCATAGAAAAGATGTGAACTGCTCTTTCTCGGTTAGCCAATCTAGAGCGAGTCTAGCTATGGTAACCAGGTTATATATGCGAATATTAGGAAGCGCTAGGCCAGCTGATAATTTGGAATTCATAAGTTTAAGGGAGGCAATTCGTGGTCTCTTACCATTCCATAGAAATTTCGCACAGGCTTTATTGTACATGATAATGTCTTTTTTGTGCAGGAGCCACGGAATATTTTGTAACACATAGAGGATTTTCGGGAAGATAACCGATTTAATCAGAGTCACCCTGGCAGTTAAAGAAATTGGTAACCTAGCCCATTCATCAAGTTTTTTCTTGCAAGAGTCCAAAACTATTCTGTGATTTAATCTATACCATTCCTCAGAGTTTCTAGAAAGGTGTAAGCCCAGATAAGTAATCTGGGTGACTTCTCGAAAAGGGTGTTTCATATATGATGACAAATTTTTATGTAGCCACATTAATTCTGATTTGGAAGTATTAATCTTGAACCCGGATATTTCTCCAAACTCTTGGATAATACTTTGTAGAATAGGGAGAGAAACCTTAAGATTAGATAGGAATAATAGGAGATTGTCTGCGTATTGGAGAAGCACCATCTTCTCCTCCGCCCATGGAATCCCATCCAGCTCTTGTCGTAAACGAATAGCTAAGGGTTCAATACTGAGGTTAAACAGAAAGGGTGAAAGTGGGCAACCTTGTCTAGTGCCTCTGGATAGATCAAAGTATTGTGTAGATGAGTTGTTAATAATCATCGCCGAAGAGGGAGTGCTATAGATTAGGTGAACATAATTATTAAAAGACCCTGTAAACCCAAATCGGTCCAGCGTATAAAACAAATGATCCCAACTGACCCTATCGAAGGCCTTTTCGGCGTCAACCGATATGACGGCCTTATCTACGTTATTGTCTTGTACTAAAGATTTGTATTTATTCCAGTAGGACTCGAGTAATATCAAGAGTTTCCTGGTGTTCTTTACGGGGTTACGTCCGGGCATAAACCCGGATTGGTTCTCATGAATTAACTCGCCCATAAAGGGTTTCAGACGTGTAGCTATGATAGCTGCTAAAAGTTTATAATCAGTGTTCAGGACTGAGATGGGTCTGTAAGAGCTAGGTAACTCAGGGTCCTTGCCCTTTTTAAGGATTAATGAAATGTTTGCCGAGGCAAAAGCGGTGGAACACCGAGTGTTTTCGGAGAAATAGAGATTAAAAAGTTTAGTTAATATAGGTGTCACATGTGGGCGTAGGATTCTATAATATTCGATAGGTAGAGCGTCTGGGCCCGCAGCTTTGTTAGATTTTGCGTTCTTAATTGACCACTTAATTTCCTCCTCGGTGATGGGCGCGTTAATAATGTCCCTAGCCTCCATAGGTAGGCGCGGAACTTTGATCTTACTCCAGAAAGCCTCTTTCTTCTCTAAATTAACGGAATCTTGGCTATACAATGTCTGAAAGAATTCAAAGAACGCCTTCTCAATATCCGCACGTCTTGTGAGTCTTTTATCCCCCCTTTTGATGGCCGTAATAGGCCGTCTAGGCGATAAGTTAGCTAACCTTGCTAGAAACTTCGCCGATCTGCCCGTGAAGCCCCCGAATCTGGCTTTCGTTCTAATTTCTGCCTGGGCGCTGACCTGTTTCAAATGTGTGTCTCGCAAAGTCTTCGCTGTGATGTATGCTTCCCAGCTTTCATTAGTGTGTCTACTAATGTAGGATCTATAAGTATTTTTAACGCGGTTTGCAAGTTGTCTAGACACTGAACTACAGTGTTTCGCCCAGAAGAGTGAATAAGATTTGATCTCTCCGCGCATGACAGCCTTAGAGGCTTCCCAGAATATCTCTATTTTGTCTATATAGTTACTATTATTATTAAGATATTCAGCCCATTTCAAACCTAAATGCTGCTGAAATTTGACGTTGTTATTGAGGTATCTAGGGAAGGTAATATAGTTCGTACCCATCCGCCTCTGGTCCGCGTCAAGTTTTAGTGATATGACAGCGTAGTCGGAGATAACAATATCTTCGATCCCAGTAACCCAATTCCGGCCAAGCATTGTTTCTGAAACCAGAAAATAATCAAGCCGGGAGAATGAACGCTGGACGTGTGATATACATGAATAGGTAGAGTCATCTGGATTCTGTACCCGCCAAAGATCAACCAGACCCAAGTGAGAGCACAGTTTCCGGAAAATCCGTACCTTTCTGCCTTTACTATTTAACGCTCTTTTATTAGAGCTATCTAGCAAGGGGTCCGCTAATAGGTTGAAATCTCCAGCCATAATTAAATTTAATCCAATAAAATTGTGCAGCTTTACAGAAAGATTTGACCAGAAGGTATGGTCAATTTGATTCGGACCGTATATATTACAAAGTGTATATCTAATGTGATTAACCTTTACTTCAAGTATTAAAAATCTCCCTTCCGGGTCGACCTCCGTGTTAATTATTTGAAAGTCTAATTTCCGATTTATCAAAATTGCAACCCCTCTCTTTCTTGACGAGAATGGAGCCGCAACCACTTCACCCACCCACTTGGATTTAAGTTTAGGGATCTCATTAATACTAAGGTGTAGTTCTTGTAAGAGAACTATATCAGGGTTGAATTTCCCCAGATGTTTTATTATGGCTTTTCTCTTGATTGGGGAGTTAATGCCCCCTACATTCCAAGACAGTAGTTTAAGGCTTTCTGCCATAAAAATTCTTCAACATATCCTCACCCACCCTTTGGAGGGTTTAAAATATTCTGTGTAACCAGGCGCCAGGCAAGGGGACCTCCATCCGGAGGGTGGTGGCCCAACAGGGGGAAGAGGAGGAGGGAGTGGAGGACCGCGAGAGGGAGAGGAGAAACAATAATGGGGGGAAAAAAAAAAAAAAAAAAATATTAAAAAAGAAAGACCCAGGCCAACCTGAGGTGCCCAACCAACCCCCCCCCCCCCACCAGAAAAAAACATATCAACAATATAAATTAACAAAAACACCAATTCTATAACCAATATAGTCTGCTCTGTGAAATCCATAATTCTATACACAAGTCATATAGTGCCTAAATATTAACATTCTGTGTTCAAAATACCTGTACTTAGTACAGTTCGCTGTCTAATCAGGGTACTCCCGCTTCCCTGCAGAAGGTCTCCGCTTCTCTAACATTATTAAGTATATGTGTAGTGCCATCTTTTTGTACAATTAATTTTGCAGGGTAGATCAACCTAATATTGTAGCTTTCTTTCTGTAGTCTCCCATAAAAAAATGACATGTCTCTTCTCTTAGTCAATGTTTCAGAAGAAAAATCTTGAAACACTAAAAGCTTATGGGAGCCTACGAAAAGAGAGCCACATTTCCTATAGTGTTTGAGATATAGCAATTTATCTTGAAAGTTCACAAACTTAAAAATTATCGGCCTTGGCCGTGTCTCCTCACTGGGCTCACGTCTTTGACCTATCCTATGAGCCCTTTCAATCAAAAAGGGAGCAGCAGGAGCCGGGATCTGTAAAGCCTGGGGTAATGTAGTAGTGGCAAAATTCATTAAGTCTTGAAATTCAGGGGTCTCGGGTAGACCGATCACTTTAAGATTGTTACGCCTCGATCGGTCTTCGAGGTCTTCGATTTTAGTCTGTAAGGCCGTAATGATTTTACTATGGGAGTCCGTTGTAGGCTCTAATATATTAAATCTGTCCTCTAGGTCTGAGACCCGATTCTCAATTTCGTCTAGTCTTGTAGAGAACTGTCTAACCTCCAAAGTGAGGTTTGAAATCTCACTCTTGATCTCCTGTTTGATCATGTCAAATTGGGGTATAAGTATTTTAGCTACTTCGGCCGCGAATTCTACCAAATTAGTTGGAGGGGGATTGGGGACACTTTTATCTGATGGGGAGGCTAAGCTAGAATCTAGGTTCCTGCCGCTCCCCTTTTTCTCCCTTACTTTGGGTGGCATATTGGAGGGTGAACTTCTTGGGTTAATATATTTGTCCATGAACAAAACGTGATAAAGTGGACAGGTCTGGGTACCTAAAGCAAAAACTTATAATACTCTAGCAGGTTGTGACAAGTTACTATGTTTTATAGAACAACTAACCGTAGTGTGTACTACAGATCGGTTAAACAAAACCATGGGAAGAAGAGAGAGAAAACCCGCAAAACCCAATCAGTGCTCTATAAATATAACAGTATTTGACTGTACTTAGACTCTCATGATATCCTTAACAGATTTTAATTTTTAAAAAATATAAGGCTGATGTAAAAGTGCAAAACACAGATTCTAGACTAATATATAATTATATTAGGTAAGTTTTTATGTGTCTCTTTCCCTCAGGGGGGTTGCCTGTCAAAGATTAGGTGTGTAAAACAATACAGCAAAGCTTAATCTAAGAGACTATATTCATGCAGTCAGTAAAGCGATGCTGTTGACTTAAATATCTGAGTGAGTCAGATCAATGTGGCATATTACTTATGGCGCTCAGTTTATATCGTTTATCTATCCTGTATGGGGTTCAGCTTTAGCACCCTCTAATAGTAATAGACTATCAATGCCAGAGATCTATAGAACACAGCCACTTATACTTTTATATCCAGTAACCTTGCTTAACAGGTCTGAGTGCCTAGCATAAAAACTTATAGTCCTCAAAATGACAAAAGTGCTACAATTGTGAAACAGTTAACCTTATTGGGTAATACAATTCAATTAAACAACGAGAGAGTGTTTTATTACACTTAGACTCTCGCGAAGCCCTAAAGTTTCACTTTTTTTCTAAAGATCCGAGGCTGATATGAAAGTGCACTAACCCACTCCTAGCCCAAGATATAATTATATTAGGTGAGATTTTGAGATGTACCACCCCCACCAGAGGGTTACCTGCCAAAAATTAGGTAAGCACTATAATACAGCAAGGACTTAATCTAAGAGGCTATATTCGTGCAACCAGTAGAACAATACCGTTAACTTTAAGTGTCTAGATAAGCAAAGTAGAATTGGCATAGTACCCATAGCACCCAATATTTATCTGTCATATGTAGGGTTCAGCTTAAATACCCTCGATTAGTAACTAGCTATAAATACCACAGATCTATAAAAAACAAACACTTATGCTTTTATATCAGGTAACATTGCATGTCAGAAAGAAAAACAAAAAAACTCATGTGTGCATTTTTCTCTAAGCCCCAAACTGTCTAATGAGGCCAAACATAACAGATTAAGCACATATAATTGATACTCAAGACACAGGCTTTCCACTCTGGGGCTGATAGCCCTAGGCCCACTTTCAATCTCGTGCCCTCTGTAAGTTGCTGGAGTAGCGGAATATATAGATCAGTGAAAAAGCCTGACCCGCCAGTAAGCTCATTCAGGGTGAACAGTTTTTATAACACCTTAAACAGGACACTGTCTCAGATTATGCCTTTGTACCATGTCAGTTTGTGAAAGTTTAACGTTGGCGAAAAGCCGACAAACAGACCTGGGTGTAGCCTCTCGGGACCGGCAAAGAAGCCTCCTCAGGTGCAGACCCAGCTTAGTCCTTGTAGAAAGAGAACTGTTGCAGCCAGAGGCCCTCTGACTGTGCTACCGATGCCGGTGACCTTGCGCCCAGCACTATTCCAGCAGGCGTCTGTGAGATCCTTCAGGCTAACCCTCCGAGATCCGAGGGCCAGGAGCAGTAGGCGTGCTGGAGAAAGAGGTCCCAGTCAGGCGGTAGCCCGGACTGCGCTATGAGGCAGCTATCCGCACCTTGCGTTGGGGGAGAGACCAATACTTTGGCTGTATGCCCATCCAGGGGGCTCCCACCTCTCGTCCGCCGCAACTCTCGTCCAGGGAGAGCGACCATGCTGCTCGTGACAACAGCGCTCTCCGGCGTATCCAGCTCCCAGAAACCACTCCGGGTACAGCTCAGACCTTGGCCAGGAGCAGGAAGAGCCCGTCACTTGCCGGCACCACCCACTTCGCCAGGTGAGTATTGTAGCGACAGCTTTGTATAACCAGCTCCAGGAAATATGCAGAGTTTATAAGGCAGGTAATCTTTCAGTGAATAGGCTCCAGTAGCTCTTTATAGGGAGCAGTTCACTTGGGGGTAGCAGCTTTTATATGCCATACAGAATTCAGCAGGAAAGGTCACGGTGACCACCGCACAGCACTATAAACCATCCATAGGGCATATCTGCAAGTGTCTCTTTCCAATGGAGAAAGGTGTGCACCAGCCGGCGTGCACTATTAGGCTGCAAAATGTTGGCTTCCTTGTGCCAGGTCAGAGACCCATAGCCCAGACCTGAGTGTGGCCAAGGGCAGCAAAGGCACCAGTTGGTGATGAATTGGGCCTCATACAGAGGTGCGAAGCTTCCACAGCACCTGCAGCTACCTGCAGCTACCTGCTTGCTCCGCCTCCAACAGGAAGTCCAAGGCCGTGTCTCTCTCTTTCTCTCTCTCTAACCCTCTGTGTGTGATTGTGTCTCTCGCTCTCTCTCTAACCCTCTGTGTGTGATTGTGTCTCTCGCTCTCTCTCTAACCCTCTGTGTGTGATTGTGTCTCTCGCGCTCTCTCTAACCCTCTGTGTGTGATTGTGTCTCTTTCTTTCTCTCTCTCTCTCTAACCCTCTGTGTGTGATTGTGTCTCTCTTTCTCTAACCCTCTGTATGTGATTGAATCATTGTGTCTCTCTCTCTTTCTCTCTCTCTAACCCTCTGTGTGTGATTGTCTCTCTCTCTCTCTTTATTTCTCTCTCTCTAACCCTCTGTGTGTGATTGTGTGTGTCTCTCTCTTTCTCTCTCTAACCCTCTGTGTGTGATTGTGTCTCTCTCTCTTTCTCTCTCTCTAACCCTCTGTGTGTGATTGTGTCTCTCTCTCTTTCTCTCTCTCTCTAACCCCTCTGTGTGTGATTGTCTCTCTTTCTCTCTCTCTCTAACCCTCTGTGTCTCTCTCCCCCGTCTGTCTCTCCCTCTCCCCCCGAATGCTTTTCTGTGTTTCTGTCTACCTTTTATTTATTTAATTAATGAATTGATAGTGCCACCTGATGGTGTGGCTTTATTTAAAGGGGTGAGGCAAAGCGCCCCACCATCTTTAAATTTCACCAGCCGCCACTGGATCAAGACATTTTTATATTTACTGCATAATGAAAGAATCTATAAGCATAATTTGCAGCATTAAAGTAAAAAGTATGTTTTAAACATATTTTAATGGGCATGGATTTCTAGATCTCATAATCAGAGCAAGCCTTGTGTTATCTGGCAAGAGTTTCTGTTACAATCCTTTTAGACTAAAATCAGATGTTTACTAAGTTGACCAGTTTTCCAAGACACCATTTAAAGGGACATGAAACCCATATCAATCCCATATGCAAATTTAAATAACTTTCCAATTTACATCTAATATCTATTTGTTTCATTCTTTTGATATCCTTTGTTGAAAATCATATCTAAATATGCTCAGTAGCTGCTGATTGGTGGCTGCACATAGATACCACATGTGATTGGCTCACCCATGTGCATTGCTATTTCTTCAACAAAGGATATCTAAAGAATGAAGGCGTATCCTAGCCACTGCCTCACCAGCCTCTGACGTCACTGCACGTCACTGAGCTATATAGCAGCTCTGCTGTGGGTGATCCTTTTGCAACTTCCTGTTGGGAAGGAGAATATCCCACAAGTAATGGATGATCCGTGGACTGGATACACAAAATTTCCCAAAATACATCAAAACATATTATATATATATATATATATATATATATATATATATATATATATATATATATATATATATATATATATATTCAGTAGAAAATAAGGATACACTCACAAGGTCTTTCAAAAATAGGAATTGCACCCAGGGCAATATTTTAATATATATCTGTATATACAATATATATATATCTGTATATACAATATCTATCTACAGGCGTACCTCAGAGATATTGCGGGTTTGGTTCCAGCCCACCGCAATAAAGTGAATATAGCAATAAAGTGAGTCACACTAATCTTTTTGTTTCCCAGTGCAAATAAAAGGTATATTTACACTATACTGTAGTCTGCCACCTTTTCTGTGGCGGAGTGCAATCATCCCGATCCGATACGATCAGGATAATTGACACCTCCTGCTAGCGGCCGATTAGCCGCGAATGTTAATATTCATATACGGATAGATTTAGAGTTTTGTCGGTAACGACCCGCGTAGCTAACGCTGGCTTTTTTCTGGCCGCACCTTTAAAATAACTCTGGTATTGAGAGTCCACAGAATGGCTGCGTTAGGCTCCAAAAAAGGAGCGTACAGCATATTTAACGCAACTGCAACTCTCGATACCAGAGTTGCTTACGGAAGCGGCCAGCTTCAAAAACGTGCTCGTGCACGATTCCCCCATAGGAAACAATGGGGCTGTTTGAGCTGAAAAAAACAACTAACACCTGCAAAAAAGCTGCGTTCAGCTCCTAACGCAGCCCCATTGTTTGCTATGGGGAAACACTTCCTACGTCTGCACCTAACACTCTAACATGTACCCTGAGTCAAAAGACCCCTAACCTTACACTTATTAACCCCTAATCTGTCGCCCCCGCTATCGCTGACCTCTGCATATTATTATTAACCTCTAATCTGCCGCTCCGTAAACCGCCGCTACTTACATTATCCCTATGTACCCCTAATCTGCTGCCCCTAACACCGCCGACCCCTATATTATTTTTATTAACCCCTAATCTGCCCCCCACAACGTCGCCTCCACCTGCCTACACTTATTAACCCCTAATCCGCCTCACTAACCCTATAATAAATAGTATTAACCCCTAATCTGCCCTCCCTAACATCGCCGACACCTAACTTCAAACATTAACCCCTAATCTGCCGACTGGAGCTCACCGCTATTCTAATAAATGTATTAACCCCTAAAGCTAAGTCTAACCCTAACACTAACACCCCCCTAAATTAAATATAATTTAAATCTAACGAAATTAATTAACTCTTATTAAATAAATTATTCCTATTTAAAGCTAAATACTTACCTGTAAAATAAATCCTAATATAGCTACAATATAAATTATAATTATATTATAGCTATTTTAGGATTTATATTTATTTTACAGGTAACTTTGTATTTATTTTAACCAGGTACACTAGCTATTAAATAGTTAAGAACTATTTAATAGCTAAAATAGTTAAAATAATTACAAATTTACCTGTAAAATAAATCCTAACCTAAGTTACAATTAAACCTAACACTACACTATCAATAAATTAATTAAATACAATATCTACAAATAAATACAATTAAATAAACTAACTAAAGTACAAAAAATAAAAAAGAACTAAGTTACAAAAAATAAAAAAATATTTACAAACATTAGAAAAATATTACAACAATTTTAAACTAATTACACCTACTCTAAGCCCCCTAATAAAATAACGAAGCCCCCCAAAATAAAAAAATGCCCTACCCTATTCTAAATTACAAAAGTTCAAAGCTCTTTTACCTTACCAGCCCTGAACAGGGCCCTTTGCGGGGCATGCCCCAAGAAATTCAGCTCTTTTGCCTGTAAAAAAACATACATACAATACCCCCCCCCAACATTACAACCCACCACCCACATACCCCTAATCTAACCCAAACCCCCCTTAAATAAACCTAACACTAAGCCCCTGAAGATCTTCCTACCTTATCTTCACCATACCAGGTTCACCGATCCGTCCTCGGAAGTCTTGATCCAAGCCTCAGAAGTGTTGATCCAAGCCCAAGCGGGGGGCTGAAGAGTGACGTCCATCCTCGGGCTGAAGTCTGGATCTAAGCGGTGACTGAAGAAATCCATCCTCGGGCTGAAGTCGGAAGTCCATCATCTGGATGAAGTCTTCTATCAAGCCGCATCTTCAATCTTCTTTCTTCTGGAGCGGAGCGGAACCATCTTCTTCCAAGCCGACGCGGAACATCCTCTTCAACCGACGACTAGACGACGAATGACGGTTCCTTTAAATGACGTCATCCAAGATGGCGTCCCTCAAATTCCGATTGGCTAATAGGATTCTGTCAGCCAATCGGAATTAAGGTAGGAAAATTCTGATTGGCTGATGGAATCAGCCAATCAGAATCAAGTTCAATCCGATTGGCTGATTCAATCAGCCAATCAGATTGAGCTCGCATTCTATTGGCTGATCGGTACAGCCAATAGAATGCGAGCTCAATCTGATTGGCTGATTGAATCAGCCAATCGGATTGAACTTGATTCTGATTGGCTGATTCCATCAGCCAATCAGAATTTTCCTACCTTAATTCCGATTGGCTGACAGAATCCTATCAGCCAATCGGAATTCGAGGGATGCCATCTTGGATGACGTCCCTTAAAGGAACCGTCATTCGTCGGGAAGTCGTCGTCGGAAGAAGATGGGTCCGCGGTGGAGGTCTTCAAGATGGAGCCGGTCCTCATCGGATGAAGATAGAAGATGCCGCTTGGAAGAAGATGGTTTCCGGTCCGGATCTACTCTTCTTCCCGGATAGGATGAAGACTTTGGACCCTCTTCTGGACTTCTTCAGCCATCGGATGATGGATGTCTAGCCCCCTCTTGGGTTGGATGAAGATATCGGAGCCAGGATGGATCGGTGTGATACTCGGTGAGGTGAAGACAAGGTAGGAAGATCTTCAGGGGCTTAGTGTTAGGTTTATTTAAGGGGGGTTTGGGTTAGATTAGGGGTATGTGGGTGGTGGGTTGTAATGTTGGGGGGGGTATTGTATGTTTTTTTTTACAGGCAAAAGAGCTGAATTTCTTGGGGCATGCCCCGCAAAGGGCCCTGTTCAGGGCTGGTAAGGTAAAAGAGCTTTGAACTTTTGTAATTTAGAATAGGGTAGGGCATTTTTTAATTTTGGGGGGCTTTGTTATTTAATTAGGGGGCTTAGAGTAGGTGTAATTAGTTTAAAATTGTTGTAATATTTTTCTTATGTTTGTAAATATTTTTTTATTTTTTGTAACTTAGTTCTTTTTTATTTTTTGTACTTTAGTTAGTTTATTTCATTGTAGTTATTTGTAGGTATTGTATTTAATTAATTTATTGATAGTGTAGTGTTAGGTTTAATTGTAGGTAATTGTAGGTATTTTATTTAATTAATGTATTGATAGTGTAGTGTTAGGTTTAATTTTACTTAGGTTAGGATTTATTTTACAGGTAATTTTGTAATTATTTTAACTATTTTAGCTATTAAATAGTTCTTAACTATTTAATAGCTATTGTACCTGGTTAAAATAAATACAAAGTTACCTGTAAAATAAATATTAATCCTAAAATAGCTATAATATAATTATAATTTATATTGTAGCTATATTAGGGTTTATTTTACAGGTAAGTATTTAGCTTTAAATAGGAATAATTTATTTAATAAGAGTTAATTTATTTCGTTAGATTTAAATTATATTTAATTTAGGGGGTGTTAGTGTTAGGGTTAGACTTAGCTTTAGGGGTTAATACATTTATTAGAATAGTGGTGAGCTCCAGTCGGCAGATTAGGGGTTAATGTTTGAAGTTAGGTGTCAGCGATGTTAGGGAGGGCAGATTAGGGGTTAATACTATTTATTATAGGGTTAGTGAGGCGGATTAGTGGTTAATAAGTGTAGGCAGGTGGAGGCGACGTTGAGGGAAGCAGGTTAGGGGTTAATAAATATAATATAGGGGTCGGCGGTGTTAGGGGCAGCAGATTAGGGGTACATAGCTATAATGTAGCTGGCGGCGGCGTGCGTACGGCAGATTACGGGTTAATAAGTGTAGGTAGCTGGCAGCGACGTTGTGGGGGGCAGATTAGGGGTTAATAAATATAATATAGGGGTCGGCGGTGTTAGGGGCAGCAGATTAGGGGTACATAAGTATAATGTAGGTGGCGGTCGGCAGATTAGGGGTTATAAAAATTTAATCGAGTGTCGGCGATGTGGGGGGGCCTCGGTTTAGGGGTACATAGGTAGTTTATGGGTGTTAGTGTACTTTAGAGCACAGTAGTTAAGAGCTTTATAAACCAGCGTTAGCCCAGAAAGCTCTTAACTACTGACTTTTTTCTGCGGCTGGAGTTTTGTCGTTAGATTTCTAACGCTCACTTCAGCCACGACTCTAAATACCGGAGTTAGAAAGATCCCATTGAAAAGATAGGATACGCAACTGACGTAAGGGGATCTGCGGTATGGAAAAGTCGCGGCTGAAAAGTGAGCGTTAGACCCTTTTTTGACTGACTCCAAATACCGGCGGTAGCCTAAAACCAGCGTTAGGAGCCTCTAACGCTGGTTTTCACGGCTACCGCCAAACTCTAAATCTAGGCCATAGTTTTTTAGGTATAGATGCATAGTTTACAAAAAATAGACAGATAGGAAATAAAATAAAAGTCTATGAGGATAAAGAGCTAGCGAGGTACTGAGGTTAGCGCGCATGAGTCTTTTAACATGTAATATGTGCGCTAACCTGTCGCACTATTTTTTTACTTTGAGCGCTCAAGCAAAAAAACCTTTTAAAGCGACATTTGTAATCTGGTCATAAATGTTTAGCCACATTTTGTTGTTCCAGTATGTATTATGCCATATTCATTATATGTGTCAAAGACTTGTTATTTAAAGGGACATTCCAGCCAAAATTGGAGTCCATATGGATGCATTTCAGTTTTGAATAGAAGCATTTTTTGTAATACATGTGTTAGCAAAAATGCTTCTAATAAAAGCTTTAGCTGTTACAAATGTGTATTTAAGAATGCACCGTGCACCAGCATTTTAAACACAGCACATGCTCAGAGAGCCTAAGGTTATTGTACCATTTGGTAATGACTCAGTTTGTTAATTGCTGACATGATACAAGCCCAACTGGCTCTGTGAGCAGCTGCAGTATTTAAAATGCTGGTGCATTGGGAATATTTAGCTACGCTTCACATGCACGTGCAGAGAAACATTTTAACACTAAAACAGTAATAACATTTACTAGAAGCATTTTTGCCTACCTATATATGTATATTGCAAATATGTTTCTATTCAAAGATGCAGTTTATCTATGTGCATTTAAATTTTGACCAGAATGTCCCTTTAAGTCTAATCAAAATCTGAAAATTACCTTTCTTTAATGTTATGTTGCATAGATAAACAATGAGTCAGGCTTTCCACACAAGTCTATGATAATCAATGTTTGAAAGTTACAAATACATTATATAAACACATTCTATTGAAACCTTAAGTTGTAATATTGTACTCAAACTTTCTATTATACTATTTGTTAGATTACTATAATGTTCTACCATAAGGCCGGGTTTGTGACAGAACCTTGCAGGTATTTTGCTGTATTTTCACTTGAACTTTTTTGACATCCCTAAGCTGCCTTTCAGCTGAATATAATTGTGTGATACTAAGGATAAGTATTTTACCTCTAACCCCACAGTACTTCACAAAAATAGAAGCACACATAGGGGCATATTAATAACTATACTGATGGACAAAGTTTGCATACAGGGAACCTGTCCACCCAGGCTTATGCAATAGCAGGGCTTGCCAAATCACCCCAGTGGGATTAGTCCAGAGAAGCAGCAGTTTAGACCACTTTCATTATTTATTTTGTCCAGTTTTTGCAACTCTAAAAATATTTTTCTGAGCTCACTTCACAACAAAATGACAATGGCTAGCTGTTTATTCCAGTAAAAAGTCCTGGTTGGGTTCTGCAAATAATTCAAGCAGTGGGGGGAGTTTGGCTGTTGAAAAAAAAAATAACATTTGATACCTTATCCCACTCGCCTTGTATGCTAATTGATTGCAAGAGTGTAGGAAAATATTGTAATTACAAGGTGTTTACTGTCCCTTTAAGTAAAAACCTCTGCACTGAAACTAATCAAAAACATTTCCATTCCATTTGATATTGAAAATAAAAAACTGCTATGCATTTTCAAAGATCTTCCTTAAAGGACTGAATCAATCCACAACAATCAACTGCGTATCATTAAAAAAATATTCCTTGCTTTACATGTAGTAATTCTATTTCTTCACTAAGATGCAATATAGGTAGTTGTGCCTTTAGCCTGATCAACAGAGTAATAACCTACCCAGATGCACTCTTCTTCCGAGTTGTCCAAAAACATGAATAATATAACCAAATATAAGTAAAAAAAATAGAAATGATTGATTCCTTTTCCATCATTCACAGAGACAAAAAAGATGTCCCTTGTTGAATCCGTTGTCTCTATAAACAGCATGATATAGAGGCCTAATTAATGGATTATGCAGTCCCAGAGTAATTCACATAGGTGTGTGGCCTATATCCCTCTGATGAAGTGCATGTGTGCATGCGTGAAATGCGTCAGGCTGTTTTGACTGTGACCCTCTTTGGTTTATTCGAATAAACCACCTTTGCTTCAAGACTTTGCTGTTCCAGTGTGATTTCTTTTTTTTTTTTTTTACCTTCATTCACAGAGGCCTAATTAACAATGTGACATAACCTCACATATAAAAAAAAACAAAATACTTTATTTAATACATTGCATTGCAAAACAGTTTATTTATAACATTTTAAATGAATAATTAAATAAAATAGACAATTGTAATGCTTCTGCTGCCTGGGACATACCTAAAATTGTGGCTCCTACTGTCCATAAAGAATAAGATGCAGAATTTGGTCCTTCTTGATAATGCCTGAGCTTCCCATTAATGTTGAGACGTGACAAAGAATCCTTTGTTATCCTCCACTATTCTTCCACCAATCAGCAAGCGCTACCCACGGTTCTGAACCAAAAATGGGCCGGCTATTAAGCTTACATTCCTGCTTTTTAAATAAAGATAGCAAGAGAATGAAGAAAAATTCATAATATGTGTAAATTAGAAAGTTGCTTTAAAATATATGCTCTATCTGAGTCATTAAAGAAAAAAAATGGCTTTAGTATCCCATTAAATAAAACATATATCAATACCGATAAAGATAAAAAGCCTAAGTAGAGAGACAAAACGAACTTCTTGCCTGGCCAGGTCAGTAATCCACACTATGTGTTTCAGGGCTCCTCCCCTTCCTCAGGAGTAACTGGATTGCAGTTAGTCAAGTAAAAAAAGTAGGTCTCATGAAGGGGTGAGATCCCCGAAACATCCCTGCATGTTTTTCTGTGCACAATAAAGCACATTTTCTAAAACGATCCAGAGAGTGCATGCCTGCTTTGAAATATTATATATATATATATATATATATATATATATACATACACACACACAATATATCTATTTCCATTCCAACACCTTGTCATATAATACTTTTATTATATATATGAGTGTAATACTTTATTTTATTGTATTTATGTTGTGTTTGGGGCACATTTATTTTTAGCCCTAGCCGTTTACATGAGGTCTTCAGTCACGCTAACCCAACGAGCGCACATTTAGATTGCACTTGGCGGTACGCACTTACTTTCAACTTTTAATACGTGCACAAGTTAGTGTGATCGCCATACTGCAAAATTGTGTGCGCACTAACGTTAGTGCGCCACTTCTAATCTAGCCTTTACTAGGGCATTTCTACATCTACTAACTTACTACCTACAATCACTGAAGCAGCAAAGATCAAACATGAAGCTTTGCCTCATAAAATGCCACCTACATATGAAACTTTCATTAGTGTTTTATCAAAAGTAAAACATGACAAACATATCTACATATATTGTTCTCCATTACAACAGCCCTAAAACAGCAGTTAGCGGGTTAAACATACTGTGGTAATATCTGTCTAATTTCAGGCTGTGTAACATCTATACAAACCAGGTTATGGTGTTCTGCTGCTATACAGATACTGGAGGGTTAATGATTTAACCCTTGCTTGTTTATTTTGTTTCTTGCTGTAAAGATATTCTTCCTATGTCAGTTATGTGCCTGAGAGTAAAGGCTGTGACACACTGCAAGCGGAGCGGCGCGCAGCGTGTAGATGCGGCTGTGCACGCTCATTAAATATTTGAACTTCAAAAGCGATGAGACAAGGTGCGAAAGCAGCTGCTTCGCCTTGCGCCACATCGCTTGCAGTGTGTCACAGCCTTAAGAGAGGTGATGAGGAGCTTCATGATTCAACTTGCATCAAAGGGCTATAACAGTGAAAAAAGAAAATGCTCTTATATGTTGGAGCAATTTTATTATTTCACTATTGTGTGCATATGACCATGTGCTTAACCCCTGCAAGTGGTTTAACTCCTTAAGGACCAAGGAGGTACACCATACGTCCTAAAAAAAAAAGACACTTAACAACCGAGGACGTATGGGGTACGTCCTTGGTCTTGGAAAGCGGTGGAAGCGATCCTGATCGATTCCAGCCGCTTTCCGGTTATTGCAGTGATGCCTTGATATTGATATTGAGGCATCCTGCAATAACACTGCTTGGCCATCCGATGCAGATAGAGCCACTCTGTGGCCCTCTCTGCACCGGACATTGATGGCCGGTATCGTTGGTGGGTTGGTTAGGTACAAGCTACCTAATTAACCCCTTCACTGCTAGCCATAATACACGTGTGATGCGCAGCGGCATTTAGCAGCCTTCTAATTACCAAAAAGCAACGCCAAAGCCATATATGTCTGCTATTTCTGAAAAAAAGGGGATCCCAGAGAAGCATTTACAACCATTTGTGCCATAATTGCACAAGCTGTTTGTAAATAATGTCAGTGAGGAACCTAAAGTTTGTGAAAAAGTTTGTGAAAAATGTAACATTTTTTATTTATTTGATCGTATTTGGCGGTGAAATGGTGGCATGAAATATACCAAAATAGGCCTAGATCAATACTTTGGGTTGTCTAATACACTACACTAAAGCTAAAAGTAACCCTACAAGCTCCCTACATGCTCCCTAATTAACCCCTTCCCTGCTGGGCATAATACATGTGTGGTGCGCAGTGGCATTTAACGGCCTTCTAATTACCAAAAAGCAACGCCAAAGCCATATATTTCTGCTATTTCTGAACAAAGGGGATCACAGAGAAGAATTTACAACCATTTATGCCATAATTGCATAAGTTATTTGTAAATAATTTCAGTGAGAAACCTAAAGTTTGTGAAAAAAATTGTGAAAAAGTGAACGATTTTTTTTATTTGATCGCATTTGGCGGTGAAATGGTGGCATGAAATATACCAAAATGGGCCTAGATCAATACTTTGGGATGTCTTCTAAAAAAAATATATATATACATGTCAAGGGATATTCAGGTATTCCTGAGAGATCTCAGTGTTCTAATGTAACTAGCGCTCATTTTGAAAAAAAGTGGTTTTGTAATAGCAAAGTGCTACTTGTATTTATTGCCCTATAACTTGCAAAAAAAGCAAAGAACATGTAAACATTGGGTATTTCTCAACTCAGGACAAAAAACCAGTTCCCCAATTCGCAAGGCCCCGTGAAAGGCCAATGCAAAGGCTGCGCGAAACAGCAACGCCTCATATGAGTCCCTGCAAACGTCAACCAACGCTTGCAGTAACTGGATAAGACGAGACAAAGTGATGGGTTCCCTATTGTACCTCCTTATCACCTCCCCGTGGCCCCAACCACGGACCGACTGTCTCACCAAAAGATCCCTGTCAAATCCCTCAGCTGAAAGAATTTACTGAAAAATGATAAAGCTGCCAATTTCCCCTATATCAGTGATTTCTTAATCGCCCTCTGACGCAAGGAGACTAACCACTCTAACAGAGTTACCTGCGAAGCCTGGTAGCACGACAGCTGTTTGTACCTGCAGAATGTTTGCCACTTGTTCCAATGCCTCACATACGCCTTCCACGTCGCTGGAGCCAATGAGGCCTGGACTAAAGGGAGGACAGATTCCCATGGAACCCGAGCAGCCAGAGATAAGAAGGACAAGGCGTGCCATGAGGGGATGCTCTAGGAGCCACCTTCCTAAAAATCTCCCACTTCCCCCTAGACAGCGCATCTGCCATCACATTTTTCACCCCCGGCACATGCTTAGCAGCGAAGCTAATGTTATACTGCAGGCAACGCAGCACTAAATGCCGAAGCAGCCTAACAACCCCCGGTGAGGTAGTTGACAAGCGATTTATTGAATAAACTATGCATTGATTATCGCACCAGAAGACCACCGCCCTGTTGGCTAATCGATCAGCCCACAAGTCCACTGCCACAATGATAGGAAAGAGCTCCAGGAAGCACAGATTCCTGATCAGCACGGCCTGGACCCAATCCGCGGGCCATGCCTCCGAACTCCAATCCGTACCCAACATCGCCCTATACACCCTGAACCTGCTGCGTCCATAAACAGGTGGAGCAACTGATTGGATTCAGGCGTTTTTGCCAAATGCATATGCCATTGAATTTGGCAAGGAATAGTTCCCACACTGCTGGATCTTCCTTCATCTCCTTCGAGATGGGAATTCTCGTTGACTGCGGTTTAGAGCCCCCCAATAATTATGTCGCGAATTATTTGCCGGCGAATAGTTCCTGGTGAACATAGCTTGTTCGTGTTTGCAGTGGCGGGCAAACATATGCGATGTTTGATCCGCCCCCTATTCGTCATCATTGAGTAAACTTTGACACAGTATCTCACAGTCTGCAGACACATTACAGTCAATCAGCAGCAGACACTCCCTCCCAGACCCTCCCAGCTCCTGGGCAGCAGCCATTTTAGATTCATTCTGATCCTGCATTGTTAGTGAGAGGAGGGACAGTGTAGCTGCTGCTGATTTTTTAGGGAAATTGATAGCTAGGCTAGTGTTTTCATTGTCCACTACAGTCCTGAAGGACTCATCTGATCTCTGCTGTAAGGACAGCACCCCAAAAAGCCCTTTTAATCTTTTTTGACTGTGAAACATCAGTCTGCTAGTGTAATCTAATAGCAGTTGCCTGCCTGCCAGCGTGTGTGCCAGGCCCACTTGCCAACTAGCGCCACCACTCATATCTGTTGTAACAGTAGTGTAAATATTTAAAAAAAAAAACTTTTTTGACTGTGAAACATCAGTCTGCTAGTGTAATCTAATTGCAGTTGCCTGCCTGCCAGCGTGTGTGCAAGGCCCACTTGCCAACTAGTGCCACCACTCATATCTGTTGTAACAGTAGTGTAAATATTTTAAAAAAAACTTTTTTGACTGTGAAACATCAGTCTGCTAGTGTAATCTAATTGCAGTTGCCTGCCTGCCTGCCAGCGTGTGTGCCAGGCCCACTTGCCAACTAGTGCCACCACTCATATTTGTTGTAGCAGTAGTGTAAATATTTTAAAAAAAAAACTTTTTTGACTGTGAAACATCAGTCTGCTAGTGTAATCTAATTGCAGATGCCTGTCTGCCAGCGTGTGTGCCAGGCCCACTTGCCAACTAGTGCCACCACTCATATTTGTTATAATAGTAGTGTAAATATTTTTTAAAAAAACTTTTTGACTGTGAAACATCAGTCTGCTAGTGTAATCTAATTGCAGTTGCCTGCCTGCCAGCGTGTGTGCCAGGCCTATTTGCCAACTAGTGCCACCACTCATATTTGTTGTAACAGTAGTGTAAATATTTAAAAAAAAAACTTTTTTGACTGTGAAACATCAGTCTGCTAGTGTAATCTAATTGCAGTTGCCTGTCTGCCAGCGTGTGTGCCAGGCCCATTTGCCAACTAGTGCCACCACTCATATTTGTTGTAACAGTAGTGTAAATATTTTTTAAAAAAACTTTTTTGACTGTGAAACATCAGTTTGCTAGTACTACAACAACAAAAACACAAGCGCATCCGAGATTCACTGTATCTTTCTTTATTATTATTACAATAAAGCCATAAAAATATACACTTACAAGATAAGTGCAAGTTATATGCACATAAGATTTAAAGTTGCTTAGCGATCACAATCCAATCCAAGCCTCGGTATCCGGTCTTAGTGGTGGGGGCTGTATGTCCGTTCTCCTCTTTTTGTTCCTCCGGTTTGGAAATACAGCACGTCCGGTATTATTTCACCGGTAAGGCACTAGCAGTAGTGTAAATATTTAAAAAAAAAAACTTTTTTGACTGTGAAACATCAGTCTGCTAGTGTAATCTAATTGCAGTTGCCTGCCTGCCAGCGTGTGTACCAGGCCCATTTGCCAACTAGTGCCACCACTCATATTTGTTGTAACAGTAGTGTAAATATTTTAAAAAAAAACTTTTTTGACTGTGAGACATCAGTCTGCTAGTGTAATTTAATTGCAGTTGCCTGCCAGCATGTGTGCCAGGCCCACTTGCCAACTAGTGCCACCACTCATATTTGTTATAGCAGTAGTGTAAATATTTAAAAAAAAAACTTTTTTGACTGTGAAACATCAGTCTGCTAGTGTAATCTAATTGCAGTTGCCTGCCTGCCAGCGTGTGTGCCAGGCCCACTTGCCAACTAGTGCCACCACTCATATTTGTTGTAACAGTAGTGTAAATATTTTAAAAAAAAAACTTGACTGTGAAACATCAGTCTGCTAGTGTAATCTAATTGCAGTTGCCTGCCTGCCAGCGTGTGTGCCAGGCCCACTTGCCAACTAGTGCCACCACTCATATTTGTTGTAACAGTAGTGTAAATATTTTTAAAAAAAACTTTTTTGACTGTGGAACATCAGTCTTTTTAGTGTAATCTAATTGCAGTTGCCTGCCAGCGTGTGTGCCAGGCCCATTTGCCAACTAGTGCCACCACTCATATTTGTTGTAACAGTAGTGTAAATATTTAAAAAAAAACTTTTTTGACTGTGAAACATCAGTCTGCTAGTGTAATCTAATTGCAGTTGCCTGCCTGCCTGCCAGCGTGTGTGCCAGGCCCACTTGCCAACTAGTGCCACCAATCATATTTTTATAACAGTAGTGTAAATATTTTAAAAAAAAACTTTTTTGACTGTGAAACATCAGTCTGCTAGTGTAATCTAATTGCAGTTGCCTGCCTGCCAGCGTGTGTGCCAGGCCCATTTGCCAATTAGTGCCACCACTCATATTTGTTGTAACAGTAGTGTAAATATTTAAAAAAAAACTTTTTTGACTGTGAAACATGTCTGCTTTTTTGTGTCAGGCTCACAGCGTATACTGTGCCCACTTGCCCAGTGCCACCACTCATATCTTGTTTAATAGTAGTGTAAGTGTACATTTATAAAAAAAAAACTTTTTGGATTGTGAAACATCAGTCTGCTTTTTTGTGTCAGGCTCACAGCTTATACTGTGCCCACTTGCCCAGTGGCACCACTCATATTTTTTTTAATAGTAGTGTACGTGTACATTTTAAAAAAAAATGACAGGCAGAGGCAGGCCACCCCGCAGGTGCCGTTGTGGTCATGGTGCTGTGATTCCCTTTGACCCTACAATAATGCCCAGTGTTCAAAGGCCACGTACCATGAACGCGAAAAGTTCTGAGGAGGACCTAGTTGAATTGCTAACACAGGACACCCAATCTTCTACAGCTTCCGCTCGGAACCTTGACGCACCATCCACCTCCAGCTTAGCTTCGGGCACCTCTCAAGTGACCACTCGCCCGCCTGCCGCTATCACCACAGCCGCTTCACTTGATCTGTCAGAGGAGTTATTGACACATCAGTTTGAAGTAATGAGTGATGCGCAACCATCATTGACAGAGGATGTAGATAACAGTGATATGTCTCAGTCAGGCAGTATTACAGACATGGATGTACGGTGTGATGATGATGATGATGTTGTACCTGCTGCTGCTTCCTTTGTTGATTTGTCAGATACAAGTGAAGCGGTTGATGATGATGCGTCCGTGGATGTCACGTGGGTGCCCGCTAGAAGAGAAGAAGAAGAGGGGGAAAGTTCAGATGGGGAGACAGAGAGGAGGAGACGAGTTGGAAGCAGGGGGAGGTTGTCGCAAGGAGCTAGTGGCACAGTCAGACAGCATGCATCGGCACCCAGGGACAGCCAGACAGAATGCCAATCAACGCATGCTGTTGCCACCACCAGAATGCCGTCATCGCAGAGCTCAGCAGTGTGGCATTTTTTGTGTGTCTGCCTCTGACAACAGCGATGCCATTTGCAACCTGTGCCAAAAGAAACTGAGTCGTGGGAAATCCAACACCCACCTAGGTACAACTGCTTTGCGAAGGCACATGATCTCACATCGCAAACGCCGATGGGATGAACACATGAGTAGAAGCAGCACACAAACTAAAAGCCGCCATCCTCCTCCTGGTCCAGCATCTTCAGCCACGTCAACCACTGCTGTCCTCCTTGCCCCCTCTCAACCATCCGCCACTCCGTCTCTCTTCCGTAGCAGTTCCTGCTCATCTGCCCACAGTCAGGTGTCTGTCAAGGACATGTTTGACCATAAGAAGCCAATGTCCCAAAGTCACCCCCTTGCCTGGCGTCTGACAGCTGGCTTGTATGAACTCTTAGCCTGCTAGCTTTTACCATACTTGCTGGTGGAGTCTGAGGCGTTCAAAAAATTTGTAGCTATTGGGACACCGCAGTGGAAGGTACCCGGCCGAAATTTCTTTCACAAAAGGCAATCCCCAACCTGTACCCGATTGTGCAAAAGGAAGTAATGGCATGTCTGGCACACAGTGTTGGGGCAAGGGTCCATCTGACCACTGATAGCTGGTCTGCACATTGGGTAAACCTGCTGACGACTGCAAAGCATGGAATGCGTGGCTCTGCAGAGGAGGAGTTGGTGACACCGCCATGACTTGCAGGCAGGCCTGCTGCTACCTCCTCTACTCCTCCTACTCCATCCTCTTCCATAACCTCTTCCTCAGCTGAGTCCTCTTCTGCTGCTGCATCTTGCTCCACATCAATGGCAACCCCCCAGCTCCCCAGGTACTATTCCACATCCCGGATACGGCAGTGTCACGCCGTCTTGGGGTTGACTTGCCTGAAAGCAGAGTCACACCGGAACAGCACTCCTGTCCGCAATGAACGCACAGGTGGATCAGTGGCTGACTCCGCACCAACTGGAGATCGGCAAAGTGGTTTCTGACAACGGAAGTAATTTGTTGGCGGCATTGAAATTGGGCAAGTTGACACATGTGCCGTGCATGGCACATGTGTGTAATCTGATCGTACAACGTTTTGTACATAAGTACCCAGGCTTATAGGACGTCTTGAAGCAGACCAGGAAGGTGTGTGGCCATTTCAGGCGTTCCTACACGGCCATGGCGAATTTTGCAGATATCCAGCGGCGAAACAACATGCCAGTGAGGCGCTTGATTTGAGACAGCCCGACACGTTGGAATTCAACACTCCTAATGTTCGACCGCCTGCTCCAACAAGAAAAAGTCGTTAACGAGTATTTGTATGACTGGGGTGCTAGGACAGCCTCTGCGGAGCTGGGGATTTTTTTGCCAAGTTACTGGACGCTCATGCGCAATGCCTGTAGGCTCATGCGTCCTTTTGAGGAGGTGACAAACGTAGTCAGTCGCACCGAAGGCACCATCAGCGACATCATACCATTTGTTTTCTTCCTGGAGCATAACCTGCGAAGAGTGCTGGATCAGGCCGTAGATGAGCGTGAAGAGGAAGAGTTGTGGTCACCATCACCACCAGAAACAGCCTTATCAGCATCACTGTATAGAATACAATAAAGAAGAAGGCGCCAACATAGTGTGAATCTGTATTGAAAGTTGTTCACTCCCCACACATAAATGGTACTTACGAGAAGTAAAGCACTTGAGAAGTGCTACAACGACTTTCTGGAGCATTAACAGCTGTCCAGGTAGCTGGTCTCTCGTCCTCAAAGTGAGCTCCTAGTACTGTGTACGGTCTGCAGCAATTTGCAGCTTGAACCCTATCACCTGCTCCTTTCTCTCGCTGTATAATGTGAGAGATGCCCAAACCAGGCACCTGGTTTGGGCATCTCTCACATTATACAGCGAGAGAAAGGAGCAGGTGATAGGGTTCAAGCTGCAAATTGCTGCAGACCGTACACAGTACTAGGAGCTCACTTTGAGGACGAGAGACCAGCTACCTGGACAGCTGTTAATGCTCCAGAAAGTCGTTGTAGCACTTCTCAAGTGCTTTACTTCTCGTAAGTACCATTTATGTGTGGGGAGTGAACAACTTTCAATACAGATTCACACTATGTTGGCGCCTTCTTCTTTATTGTATTCTATACAGATTTGCTACGTTTGAATTGCCTTCATTTTTGGAAGAAGTCTTATGCTGCCATACCATCAACTTTGGACTTTTTGGGTCACACACCTGATATCGGTTTGATTGACATTTATGTATATGAGTTTATCTCACACCTCTTAGAGTGTGGGACATTTATTGTTGTGTTTTTGCACTTGTATTTAATTATTTATACATAACTATTCGCTCACATTTGTTTTATATATGTTTATGGGAACATATCTGATCTTTGTTGTTTTTGGGCGCTGCTGATTTATCTCACTTTTTGTATTTATCAGCATCACTTGCTGGACCAGCGGCAACGCTGCAAGAGGATTGTGAGGAAGAGGAGTCAGAGGAGGAATGTGGCTTTGAGGAGGAGGAGGAAGACCAACCACAACAGGCATCCCAGGGTGCTCGTTGTCACCTATCTGGTACCCATGTTGTTGTACATGGCTGAGGGGAAGAACATACCTTCAGTGAGATCACTGAGGATGAGGAACGGGACATGAGTAGCTCGACATCCAATTTTGTGCAAATGGGGTCTTTCATGCTGTCGTGCCTGTTGAGTGACCCTCGTATAAAAAAACTGAAGGAAAACGACCTGTACTAGGTGTCCACGCTACTAGACCCCCGGTATAAGCATAAAGTGCCTGAAATGTTTCCAAATTCCCGCAAGTCGGAAAGGATGCAGCAGTTCCAAAATAAATTAAAAAGTATGCTTTACACAGCGTATAAGGGTGATGTCACAGCACAACAGGAATCTAACAGGGGAAGAGGTGAAAGTAATCCTCCGACTCCCACGACCACGCCGGCAAGGACAGGACACTTAACAGACGTGTTGTTGATGGAGGACATGCAGAGCTTTTTAACTCCTATGCATCGCCACAGCCCTTCAGGGTCCACCCTCAGAGAACGACTCGACCGACAGGTAGCAGACTATCTCGTCTTAACTGCAGATCTCGACACTCTGAGGAGCGATGAACCCCTTGACTACTGGGTGTGCAGGCTTGACCTGTGGCCTGAGTTATCCTAATTTGCTATAGAACTTCTGGCCTGCCCTGCTTCAAGTGTCCTGTCAGAAAGGACCTTCAGTGCTGCAGGAGATATTGTCACTGAGAAGAGAAGTCAGCTAGGTCAAAAAAGTCTAGATTACCTCACCTTTATTAAGATGAATGAGGGATGGATCCCGAAGGGACTGACTTTGGGCGATACATTCGAGTAAAAAAGGCCTAATGAGATGATCTGCCTTGGGCTATAAATGGTCCACAAGCTGCTGTATGTTATCTTCGAATGCTGGATGACTTGCGTGACTTATCCGCCACCAACTAGTGTTCAAGCCGCAATGTTTTAGGGCACTTTATGCCAGGGAAACAAACATCAATTTTTCTGACCGCTGCTACAGCAGCGGCTGCAACAATACCTAATTTTTCAGGCATGTTGACATGCCAAATTTTTCTGGCCTCTGGTGCTGCACTGTGGCTTCAAAAAACAAAACAAAAAAAGGCACGTAACAGGGATTAAAGTGATAGGAATAGTACTACTTAACAATAGGAATAGTACTACTTAACACACCACTCATATCTGGTGGCATAGTAGATTGCATGCGCAGTGCCCCAAATTTGAAGTAGGAGGACCGACCAAGCATCTTTTTCCATCTCCCGGTTCCTAAAATCCATGCCATATACACGTCCCCTGATAGGGTACACCACAGTGGAAGGTACCCGGCCGAAATTTCAATGCACAAAAGCCAATCCCCAACCTGTACTCGATTGTGCAAAAGGAAGTAACCTTACCATGGGTCCCAGATCAAATCTATCTATCTATCGTATCTATCGTATCTATTGTATCTCTCAAATGTATCTATTGCATCTATTGATCTATCTATCTAATCTATGCATCTATCTATCAAATCTATCTATCTCGTGGCCGGACCGACCAAGCATCTTTTTCCATCTCCCGGTTCCTAAAATCCATGCCATATACACGTACCCTGATAGGGGACGTAACAGGTATTAAACTGATTAGAATAGTACTACTTGACAGACCACTCATATTTGTTGGCACAGTAGATTGCACGCGGTGCTCTGACAAAATGCAGAAGGACATTTGGCAGACGGACATTTGGCAGATGGACATTTGGCCGACAGATAGAGAGCTAAAGAATGTTCCGATTTCGGCCGAGGGCAGATACGTTCCAGAGTGCTCTGTTCTAATCAGAGCCTCGGGCGCCGCAACTGCCTCTGGGAACCTTACCATGGGTCTCAGACCGCACGTCTTGTAATTCTCTGTCTGGGATATTATCTATCTATCAAATTGATCTATTTATCTATCAAATCTATCTATCGTATCTATCAAATGTATCTATTGCATCTATTGATCTATCTATCTAATCTATGTATCTATCTATCAAATCTATCTATCTCGTGGCCGGACTGACCAACCATCTTTTTCCATCTCCCGGTTCCTAAAATCCATGCCATATACACGTCCCCTGATAGGGGAAACCGCAGTGGAAGGTATTTCTTTGCACAAAAGGCAATCCACCCCAACCTGTACTCGATTGTGCAAAAGGAAGTAACCTTACCATGGGTCCCAGATGCACGTCTTGTAATTCTCTGTCTGGGAAATTATCTATCTATCAAATCTATCTATTTATCTATCAAATATATCTATCTATCTATCGTATCTATCAAATGTATCTATTGCATCTATTGATCTATCTATCTAATCTATGTATCTATCTATCTATCAAATCTATCTATCTCGTGGCCGGACCGACCAAGCATCTTTTTCCATCTCCCGGTTCCTAAAATCCATGCCATATACATGTACCCTGATAGAGGACGTAACAGGTATTAAACTGATAAGAATAGTACTACTTAACATACCACTCCTATCTGGTGGCACAGTAGATTGCACGCGCAGTGCCCCAAATTTGAAGTAGGAGGACCGACCAAGCATCTTTTTCCATCTCCCGATTCCTAAAATCCATGCCATATACACGTCCACTGGCACCGCAACTGCCTCTGGGAACCTTACCATGGGTCCCAGAACGCACGTCTTGTAATTCTCTGTCTGGGAAATTATCTATCTATCAAATCTATCTATTTATCTATCAAATCTATCTATCTATCGAATCTATCAAATGTATCTATTGATCAATCTATCTAATCTATGTATCTATCTAACTATCTATCTATCTCGTGGCCGGACCGACCAAGCATATTTTGCCATCTCCCGGTTCCTAAAATCCATGCCATATACACATCCCCTGATAAGGGACACAACAGGGATTAAACTGATAGGAATAGTACTACTTAACACACCTTATAATAATGCAGAGAGAGGCAACGCAGAGAGAGGAGTCTGAAGAAGAGGAGTCAGAGGAGGAAGGTGGCTTTGAGGAGGTGGAAGACCAAACACAGCAGGCGTCCCAGGGGGCTTGTTGTCCCCTTTCGGGGACCCTTGGTGTTGTACGTGGCTGGGTGGAGGAAGAGACCTTCAATGACATCAGTGAGGACAAGGAACGGGACATGGCTAGCTTGGTATCCAACCTTGTGCAAATGGGGAATTTGCGGTTGTGCAAATGGACTGTTTGCGGTTGTTTGCGGTGCGTTAAAGGGACAGTCTAGGCCAAAATAAACTTTCAGGATTCAGATAGAGCATGTAATTTTAAACAATTTTCCAATTTACTTTTATCACCAATTTTGCTTTGTTCTCTTGGTATTCTTAGTTGAAAGCTTAACCTAGGAGGTTCATATGCTAATTTCTTAGACCTTGAAGCCCACCTCTTTCAGATTGCATTTTAACAGTTTTTCACCACTAGATGGTGTGAGTTCACGTATTTCATATAGATAACACTGTGCTCGTGCACGAGAAGATATCTGGGAGCAGGCACTGATTGGCTAGACTGCAAGTTTGTCAAAAGAACTTAAAAATGGGGCAGTTTGCAGAGGCTTAGATACAAGATAATCACAGAGGTTAAAAGTATATTATTATAAATGTGTTAGTTATGCAAAACTGGGAAATGGGTAATAAAGGGATTATCTATTTTTTAAAACAATAAAAATTCTGGTGTAGACTGTACCTTTAAACGGGGAGTTTAGTCTGTCACTGTGAAGCGGGCGTAACCCTTACACTACATGATCGATACAACATCATACCTGATGTTTTAAAGCACGTTATTCCAAACTATTTTGGAATGTTAGGTGATTTATGCCCTTTATGGCTTAAAACCAGACTCTGCATCAACTATGTAATTTTCCATGGGAGTTTTGCCATGGATCCCCCTCCGGCATGCCACAGTTCCATCACTATTGTGGCCAGAAAGAGTCCCTGTTGGTTTTAAAGTTCGCCTGCCTATTGAAGTCAATGGCGGTTCGCCCGGTTCGCCGGTGTTTGCAAACCAAAATTTTTAGGTTCGCGACATCACTACCCCCCAAGTGCGCTTCCAACCTCCGGTTGAAAACCCGGCCCATGGCAATGACCCTTCCCGCAAAGTTCAACAGACACAACAGGGCCTGGAGTTCCTTCACAGAGATAGACTGAGCCCCCTTACTCCTTTTGACTGTAGCCGCTAACCGTTCCAACGTATCCACGGGCAAACGACAATGCTCGGCTACCGAGTCTATTTCGATTCCCAGTAAGGTCAACCGCATACACGGGCCCTCGGATTTGTCATCTGCCAGCGGCACACCAAATACGCTCATGAGGTGCACCATGTCCCACATTAATTCCCCGCACTGCGTAGAATCCGGTGCCTCCACCAACAGGAAATCGTCCAGATAGTGGGAGATGTTGCCTGAACCCGTGTACTGCAACACGACCCAATGGAGGAAGGAACTAAATGCCTCAAAATAGGCGCACAAAATTGAGCAGCCCATAGGGAGGCACTTGTCCACGTAGTATTCCCCCCCAAAGCGGCATTCCATCAGCCTAAACGACTCTGGGTTGATGGGGAGGAGCCTGAAAGCTGACTCTATGTCCAGCTTTGCCATTAATGCTCCCACTCCTGCCCTCCTGACAATGCCCACCGCCGATTCGAATGATTGATACTGGACCGAGCTCAGCTCGGGTGAGATGGGATCGTTCACTGACCTCCCTTTCGGAAACGAAAGGTGTTAAATCAGGCGAAATTTCCCCTTTTCCCTTTTTGGGACTACCCCTAATGGGGACACAACCAAACCCTCGATAGGTGGCTGTGTGAACGGGCCCGCCATGCACCCCAGGCGGACCTCTTTATCCAGCTTTTCCTTTACCACGTCGGGTAACTGGTAGGCGGATTTTAAATTGCGATGCAATATCGATCCTTCCACCCAGCCCTCCACCGGGATAAGTAAACCCACCCTTAGACCAGACAGCAGCAAGCCTGCCGCTGCATGGTTCGGATACCTTGCTAGCCACAGTTCAAGGGCATCCACCCTCAATGGGGTGGCTGCCCTTTCCAGCTGCGGCCGACTTACCGCCCCCACGCTCTCCTGCCAGGTCACGTTTTTTGGAGCACTCGTTACCCGGGTGCTGCCCCCACAGTATCGACAGACGTGGCGAAAGGAACATGTTCTCCCTCTGTCGCACGCCTTTTCTTGATACTTCCAACACTCCTGAAGTCCCGACCGAAAGGGCTGGTTGCCCGCTGCAGGGGGAGGGGCGGTTGCCACCTCGGGCCCCAGCTTAGACCATAAGGACATTTCAATTGCCCCGAATGAGAGGGAGGGGTTCGCCGCCATTTTCCTGCGATACCCCATGTCATAGTCCCTCCAAGCACCCTCTTTATGGCATTTGTAAACCCTCTCAATGGTATCTTGGTATTTCAAGATATCTGCCCCCTGGTCCGGCCACCTCGCCAAGTAGCAGGAGGCCAGCACCCGGAAGCAGCTCACCCAGTCCTCATAGGAGTTGGGCCTTTTAAGCTTTTTAGGGCCCGTCCCATCCTCGGCCCTCTCTTTCTGCTTCTGAGCCTCCGCTGACAGCTCAAAAACATTAACATACTTCCTACTCTGAATTTTCCTCACCATCTTCGATTTGAGATGCTCAAATAGCGAATGCATGGTGAAAGAAAAGGAGTCCCCTTCTAGCGCTGACTTCCTTTTATTCGCCTGCAACACTAAACCCCCACCCTGCAGCACGGTGGCAGGTACCACAGCGCTGTCGCTGGTGCCCACTGCTACGCCGCTAGTGCCCCTACTCTCCCGCCTGCACGCCTTGTCCCTATATGATACTAGCATTCTGAGCATTCTGTACATCCTTTTCTCCCCTTTCTTATGCAAACCCAAGGCCCCGTCGCTCTCTGAGCTAGACCCAGGCGAGCTAGACTCACTCTCATCTTGCGACCCAGCCTCCCCAGAATGTTCACCCTCCAAAGGCTGTAGCTGTCCCGACAACAATGTCCCTGCAACTGCGCCATCCACTGGCCCTGGTCCTGCTGCCGGCACCACAGCTCCGCCATGACTAGGGCGAGGAAGCACCTGACCGTCCATCTGCGGAAACAAAGATAGGAGAGGAGTACCAGCCGCCAGAGGGAAGGAGGGACCACACATACCACTTTCATATACAGCCTGCCACGCGTCTCTCACTCCCCAGCTCCCCAGACTGCCCATGATATGCCACCCCACCTCCTGGGTTTTCACCTAGCCCCCATGTGCGTTCCCCATAATCCTGCCCACCAACATCTTGCATGTGAACAGATTGTGAAGTGTTAAACAGTCTATGCCCTGTTCCTGGATTCTGCAAATGTTCTATACTGTCCCTCAGGCCATAAGGCCCAGGGCTCATAATACCTGCTCCCCTCCCAATGTATATTGTTTGTAGTGACCCACTGCGCCTGCGCAATTGACTTTCATCTTTCGCTCACAACTTTAATACCAGTAATGCGAACATACTAACTTTCTTACTTTGACCTCAGTTCACGCGCAATAAAAAAAAAAAAATGTAGTGCACTAATATGGCCCTATATGTATAACATTGTTAAAAGAAAATAACGTATTGTGTAGTTCATTTAACAAATCTAAACAAGTCAGGAGACTTGCTTTCCCAAGAAAACCTCTGGATACACTGTTTCCATTGCAGCACACATTTAAACCTTTAAGCCCTTCCCAGTCAAACACCTTTTCATTTATTTAAATAAAAAACATATGTTTTACATGTAATATATATATATACTTGACTTCAGTTCTCAAGTTGCGCTAACTTTTTAGCAATGTCACATGTAATATGAGCGATGTTTAGTGAGGCTGTGCTATATATTGAATGTAAAAGAAAAGCTAAAGAGATGTTGGCCAGCACTAAACTTTCTCTGGCAATAATCTTAGTGTGGTGCCATGATATTGAAAGCACACCCTGCGCTATCAGTAACGCTAAACTTGCCAGGTCCAAAAATGTTTATTATTCATAAAACAAAAAACTGTACAATGCACTTTCATTATTTATTTTGCCTGCTTTTCTTGTAATTTAACTTTGAAAAGAGAGGATAGAGTGCATTACACTGACACTCTTACATGCTGCACAGGGATTGACTGATATGTGCAGGAGCTGGTTTATGGGTAGGGTGACCATATTGCCACTTTAAAAAGGGACACATATGAAAAATACATATGTCAGGGTTCTTATACAAAACATTTCTTTAAACAGCCCTGAAAACAGCCCTGGCATATTTATTTTTCATATGTGTCCCTTTTTAAAGCGGCAATATGGTCACCCTATTTATGGGCCACATTATGATGCTGTGAACGAAGCTTTGTGGCCTGAGTGTTGCATTTTAAAGAATACTGCTACTTAGCCTCTCTGACACCTCAAAGGCAGGGAAGTTAAATCATCATAGTTAGATTTGATTGGGATGATCCTGCTTTCATGCAATTGGTTGCTGAAGAGCAAGGGGCACGGCTGCACAAGCAATTGCTTGTGCAATGTTAACAGTGTGAATCAGATGCTCCGTCCAGCCTTTGATAATTTGCCAGGGCAAGGGAAGTAAGATAAACAATTTCCAGGAGACCTTTCAGGCCTGCATATTTTTCTAACAAAATGACTATTTTATATGCCTTTAAGACACTTGCTTTGCGTGAAGATCTTTTGCATTGCATTAAATCATTACTAATACTTAAAGGGACAGTCTATTTCAGAATGTTTATTGTTTAAATATATAGATAATTCTTTTATTAACCATTCCACAGTTTTGTTTAACCTACTCGTTTATATTAATACACTTTTTACCTCTGTAATTATCTTGTATCTAAACCTCTGCAGACTGCCCCCTTATTTCAGTTCTTTTGACAGACTTGCATTTTAGCCAATCAGTGCCCTCTCATAAGTAACTCCATGGGCGTGAGCAGAATATTATCTACTAGCCCTAAAGCCCGTTTACCCAGGCCATTTTTTGCAGTACAGCGGTTCCACCCCTTGCTCTCTTTCTCCCCCTCTCTTTTGTGCTCTCTCTCGCTCCACCTCTCTTTTGCTCTCTCTCTCTCCCCCCTCTCTTTTGCTCTCTGTCTCCCCCTCTCTTTTGCTCTCTCTCCCCCTTTCTTTTGTGCTCTCTCCCCATCTCTTTTGCGCTCTCTCTCCCTCTCTTTTGCGCTCTCTCTCGATCCACCTCTCTTTTGCTCTCTCTCTCCCCCCTCTCTTTTGCTCCATCATACCCCTCTCTTTTGCTTTCTCTCCCCCCTCTCTTTTGCTCTCTCTCCCCTCTCTTTTTACGCTCTCTTTATCCCCCCTCTCTTTTGCGTCCTCTCTCTCTTTTGCGCTCTCTATCCCCCTCTCTTTTGCGCTCTCTCTCTATCCCTCTCTCTTTTGCTCTCTCTATCTCCCCCTCTCTTTTACGCTGTCTCCCCTCTCTTTAACGCTCTCTCCCCCTCTCTTTTGCGCTTTTTCTCTCCCCCTCTCTTTTGCGCTCTCTCCCCCCCTCTCTTTTGCGTTCTTTCTCTCCCCCTCTCTTTTGCTCTGTCTCTCTCCCCTTTTTTTGCTCTCTCTCTCTCCATCTCTCTCTTTTGCTCTTTCGCTCCATCCCTCTCTTTTTTTCTCTCTCTCCCCCCTCTCTTTTGCTCTCTCTCCCTCCTCTCTTTTGCTCTGTCTCTCTCCCCTCTCTTTTGCTCTCTCTCTCTCACATCCCTCTCTTTTGCTCTCTCTCTCTCCCCCTCTCTATTGCTCTCTCTCCCCCTTCTCTTTTGCTCTCTCTCCCCCTGGCACTCATGAACTAACGCCCTCTAGCTGTGAAAATCTGTCAAATGCATTCAGATAAGAGGTGGCCTTCGAGGGCTTAGAAATTACCATATGAGCCTACCTAGGTTAGCTTTCAACTAAGAATACCAAAAAAGAAAATTTGATGATAAAATTGAATTGGAAAGTTGTTTAAAATTGCATGTCCTATCTGACTCAAAAGTTTAATTTTGACTGGACCGTCCCTTTAAAAAAAAATAATAAATGTGCTACCTGCCAGCAACCTGAGGCATTAAAAAAGAAATAGTAAGCTGGAAACAGCAAAGTACACAATACAATGAGTGGCTGCCAGGCAGTGTTCAGGGCGGCAGTAGGAGGGTTGTTTGCTGATAAATCGTGAGAGGAGGAGGCTGGTACAGACGTCATACTTAATTGCAATAGCAACATGTTATAGCAACATATTTCACCGAGCTGCCCAAATGTAAACACCTGTATTTTGTTGTTGATGTTTTGTTTTTTTCATTCAAATTCTATTACTCCTACTTCACAAAAAAAATCACACTTTGCTCCAAACCTCGTAAGCACCCTGAGTCAGAGTGATGTGCAAATCACCTCGAGTTCTATTGTTGAAAATCAGTCTAGCAGGTATTGTGTGTCACTGAATACACCAGCTGTCGCTCTTCAATAACATTCATTCCAATGAACAATAAACTGAATCCCCCCGGAGCACAAGCTGTAGATGCGTTACATGCTGTAGTAGGATTGAACACGTGTTACACTTTTGGGATTTCAGGTCTATAGGCACATGCAATTGCACTTGACATTTTCTTGCAAAGATGTGTTTATTTTCTTTATTATAAAAGTGACGCAGGTTGTCAGATGCAACCTTTTTTTTTATAACCACTGATCAGTGATGTGGAAATGTGTGGAGAGGCATTTGCAGGTTTATTGCGTATTGAAGCCTTGTCATGTAGTGCTGACTTTTGTTTTCATTCAATAATTACTGTAAACACTTGAACTGATGTAGTATTATGTTTAACCCGATGAAGGTTTCAAGATCATCATTGAGAGTGTACGAGAGTTGCTAATAGAAATTGCAAGATGAAAGCAACTTAATTAATAGCTCAAACAGGTTTAAAGGAACACTTAAAGGGACACTAAACCCAAAATTTTTCTTTCATGATGCATGCAATTTTAAGCAACTTTCTAATTTACTCCTATTATCAATTTTTCTTCGTTCTCTTGCTATCTTTATTTAAAAAGCAGGAATGAGATGCATAGGAGCCGGCCCATTTTTGGTTGAGAACCTGGGTTATGCTTGCTTATTGGTGGGTAAATGTAATCCTCCAATAAGCAAGCGCTAGTCATGGTGCTGAACCTAAAATGGGCTGGCTGCTAAGATTTACATTCCTTTTTTTAAAATAAAGACAGCAAGAGAACGAAGAAAAATTGATAATAGGAATAAATTAGAAAGTTGCTTAAAATGTCATGCTCTATTTGAATCATGAAAGAAAAAATATTGGGTTCAGTGTCCCTTTAAGTCAAAATAAGCTTTATGATTCATAAAGAGCTGCAGTTTTAAGACACTTTCCAATTTACTTCCATTATCAAATCTTGTACAGTCTTTTTATAAGAACACTTTCTGGGGAATACGGAACTACTGAGCATGTACACAAGTTCACTGGGTATACTATGCTAGTCTGTGATTGGCTGATGTCTGTCACATGATACAGGGGGCTGGAAAAATAAATTTGTCAGACAAAAAATCTACTGCTTATGCACTTGTTAATTATGCGACTATATTGCATTGAGTGGTCCTTTAAGTAATCCCGTTTTCCTTTATGCATTCAGTGTACATTATCATTAAATTCATTTTTGCTAAAAGGGCACACATTTATAAGACCCCCAAAAAATTATATATATCTATAAATATAATTTAAACCATGGTATTTTCTTAACTGTTTTCCCAGGTGAGTTGTTGAAGTGCTATATTATCCCTTTAAGTATAGCTTAAAAGGATATTAAACTATGTACACTGTCATATGCATAGCACATAATATTATTTTTTTATTGTCTAAGTTTAATTTTAGTTAATTTTTCAATAATTTATTACACATATTTAAACCATGATATTTTATTAACTTTTTTTTTGTGAGTGGTTGAAGACGTATGATTTTTTTTATTGTTAAACCTTAAAGGGATATTAAACTATATATACAGGCATAAGGATTGCATTTACTATTGCAAAGATTTTATTGACTAGGTTTATATAGATATATAGGGGTCAATTTATTAATGTGCGGGCGGACATGATGCAATGTAATGTATCATGTCCGCTGTACATCGATAAATGCAGATAGAATACGCTGTCGGCATTTATCATTGCACCAGCAGTTCTGGTGAACTGCTGGTGCAATACCCCCTGCAGAGGGGTCTCAATCAAACCGATCGTATTCGATCGGGTTGATTTCTGTCTGCCGCCTCAAAGCAGGCGGACAGGTTATGGAGCAGCGGTCTTTAGACCACTACTTCATAACTTATGTTTCTGACGAGCCTTCACGGGGCATCATACGGAGCTTGATAAATATGCTCCATAACCGGTCCTCCATAAGCTGTCTTCCTGCTCTGAGGATGCGGACAGACATCACTGGAAATCAACCCGATCGAATACAATCCTCTTGATTGACACCCCCTGCTAACGGCCGATTGGCCGCGAATCTGCAGGGGGTTGCGTTCACAAGAACTGCTGGTGCAATGCTGAATGTGCAGAGCATATTGCTCTCCACATTCAGCGATGTCTGTCGGACATGATCCGCTGATCGGATCATGTCCAACAGAGGGTTGATAAATCAGCCCCATAGTGTTTATATTAAACAGTGCTTTGCAAAATATGTGCATTCAAGTTTTTTACAATTATACAAGCATTTAAACTGACATTTTGCTATCACATTTTCCATTGTTTTGCAGTCTGGGTATAGACACTTTAAAACCTTGTTGTTTAGTTTAGCTCTATTTCTGTGTTAAGGATATATATATATATATATATATATATATATATATATATATATATATATATATATATATATATATATATATATATATATAGACATATACAGTTGTGCTCATAAGTTTACATTCCCTGGCAGAATTTATGATTTCTTGGCCATTTTTCAGAGAATATGGTTAGTGTTTGGCTGAAACCATTAATTTTCAATCAACTGTGTTTACTCTTTTTATATCATAATGACAACAGAAACTACCCAAATGACCCTAATTGAAAGTTTACATACCCCAGTTCTTAATACTGTGTATATCCCCCTTTAACATCAATGACAGCTTGAAGTCTTTTGAGGTATTTGTGGATGAGGCTCTTTATCTTCTCAGATGGTAAAGATGCCCATTCTTCCTGGCAAAAAGCCTCCAGTTCCTGTAAATTCTTGGGCTGTCTTGCATGAACTGCACGTTTGAGATCTCACCAGAGTGGCTCAATTATATTGAGGTCAGGAGACTGAGATGGCCACTCCAGAACCTTCACTTTATTCTGCTGTAGCCAATGACAGGTTGACTTAGCCTTGTGTTTAGGATCATTGTCATGTTGGAATGTCCAAGTACGTCCCATGCGCAGCTTCCGGGCTGATGAATGCAAATTTTCCTCCAGTATTTTTTGATAACATACTGCATTCATCTTGCCATCAATTCTGACCAAATTTCCTGTGCCTTTGTAGTTCACACATCCCCAAAACATCAGTAATCCACCTCTGTGTTTCACAGAAGAAATGGTGTACCTTTCATCATAGGCCTTGTTGACTCCTCTCCAAATGTAGCATTTATGGTTGTGGCCAAAAAGCTCAATTTTGGTCTCATCACACCAAATGTTTGTGCCAGAAGGTTTGAGGCTTGTCTCTGTGCTGTTTGGCGAATTGTAAGTGGGATACTTTGTGGCATTTGTGTAGTAATAGCTTTCTTCTGGTGACTCGACCATGCAGCCCATCTTTCTTCAAGTGCCTTATTGTGCATCTTGAAACAGCCACACCACATGTCCTGTATTTCACCTGAAGTTATTTGTGGGTTTTTCTTTGCATCCCAAACAATTTTCCTGGCAGTTGTGGCTGAAATTATAGTTGGTCTCCCTGTCCGTGGTTTAGTTACAACAGAACCCCTCATTTTCCACTTCTTGATTAGAGTTTGAACACTGCTGATTGGCATTCTCAATTGCTTGGATATCTTTTTATATCTCTTTCCTGTTTTATACAGTTCAACTACCTTTTCCCGCAGATCCTTTGACAATTTTTTTGCTTTCCCCATGACTCAGAATCCAGAATCGTCAGTGCAGCACTGGATGAAAGATGCAAGGGTCTGTCAGGAGTCCAGAAACTCACTGACCTTTTATACACACACACTAATTACAAGCAAAAAGATCACAGGTGAGGATGGTTACCTTTAATAGCCATTCAAACCCCTTTGTGTCAACTTGTGTGCATGTTATCAGGCCAAAATCACCAGGGTATGTAAACTTTTTATCAGGGTCATTTGGGTAGTTTCTGTTGTCATTATGGTTTAAAAAGAGTAAACACAGTTGAATGATAATAAATGGCTTCAGCCAAACACTAACCATGAGTGAAAGATAAGCTATTGTGTTATCATTCATATTTTCTGAAAAATGGCCAAGATGGGTAGTCTGGTGTATATATAGAAAGAGTATAGCATTCATTTTATTTAGCCTGATGAAACAGCCACTGGTTGGCTGAGAAACGCGTTGCTTTTATTATATTATTATCTTAAATAAAGTAAGTATTTTTCTATATACTTACCACTTGCTGCCGGACTATTATTTCCACCACTTTTGCCTATTTTTGTCTACATCCTTGTCAGGGTGCCAGGAATCAGACTGAGACGAGAAGTGCAAAAATAATCACACCTTTATTAATAGCTAAAAATAATAAAAATAATAAAAAGTCAAATAACAAGTCAAATAACAAGCCAGGAGTCAAAAACAGATCTGGTAGTCAGGCGAGCCGAGTCAGGAGCCAAAGCGAATAGTCAGACGAGCCAGAATCAGGAACAAGGAAAACAGCAGAGTCAGGAACAAGCCAGGGATCAGGAACCAGGAAGGATGTCAGGCAGCCAGGTAATAAACAGGAACTCTCACAAACAGGTCTGAGACAACGCAAAGGCAAAGCATACTGAACAGAGGCCCTTTAAATAATAAGTGATGACATCACAATTCTGAGACTGCATTCTGTCTCACATGGATGATGCACACCAGTCTGGCCATAAAAGGAAGTGCAGGAAGTGAGCAGCACCACAATGCACCATAGTCAGGAAGAGAGGTGAGTAAAATGGCTTCCAGCAGCACATGGCAAACACAACAGGGAAAAACCCTGACAGTACCCTCCCCTCAACGACCCCTCCCCCGTGGGAGGACAAAGGGCTTATTGGGGAAATGGGCATGGAAGGCACGGAGGAGGGCGGGAGCATGAACATCAGAGGAGGGAACCCAAGAACGCTCCTCCGGACGATAGCCCCTCCAGTGAACCAAATACTCTACACTGCCCCTGGAGATACGAGAGTCAATAATGCTGCTGACCTCATACTCCTCATGGTTGATAGGATGGGGACGAGGCAACACAGTGGTAAACCAATTACAAACCAATGGTTTCAAGAGGGAGACATTAAAAACATTGGAGATGCGCAAAGCAGGAGGAAGGTCAAGAGCGTAGGCCACAGGATTAACCCGTCGGAGTATTCGAAAAGGACCAACATAACGGGGAGCCAATTTATTGGAAGGCACATGAAGGTTCAAGTTGCGGGAGGATAGCCAAACTCTCTCACCAACCTGGTAGGAAGGTGCGGCAGACGCCTACGATCAGCCTGGAACTTTTGGTGCTGCATAGAACAATGAAGGCAATCCTGAATCTGCACCCACGTGGAACAGAGTTGCTGGAGGTGCTCCTCCAAAGCCGGAATACCCTGAGACATGAATGAATCGGGCAACAAGAATGGTTGAACCCATAATTCACCATGAATGGGGATAACTTGGAGGAAGCACTATTACGAGCAAACTCTGCCCAAGGTAACAGTTCAGACCAATTATTGTGGTGATCTGAGACATAGCAACGGAGGAACTGTTCCAGTGCTTGAATAGACCGTTCCGCAGCCCCATTGGATTGAGGGTGATATGCCGAGGAGAAGGAAAGCTGGATCCCCATTTGAGCACAAAAGGAATGCCAAAATCTGGAGACAAACTGGGTACCCCGGTCCAACACTATCTCCTTGGGTAACCCATGTAAACGGAAGACCTCCCGGGCAAAAATTGAAGCAAGCTCCTGAGCGATAGGCAGCTTCATCAAGGGAATTCAATGTGACAACCAACATAAGGATAACAGTATTGCCATTGGAAAACAGGGAGTCCATGGAAAGATGTGTCCAAGGACGCTCACCATTAGCAATAGGTTGAAGAAGACCCACAGGAAGACATTGAGGAGTCTTATTCTGTGCACAAACTGAGCAGGAGGAAACATACACGGCAACGAAGACCTGGCCACCAGAATTGTCGAGTGACAGACCAAATCATTTGGTTCTTGCCTGGGTGACCTGCGGCTTTAGGATAGTGGTAAGTGTGCAAAAGTTTAGTTCAAAGATTCTCAGGAACAAAACACTTACCACTAGGTTTCTCAGGAGGTGCATTGGTTTGTGCAGCCAGGATATCCTCCCCCAAGGGAGAAGTCAAATTAGTACGTATGGTAGCCAAAATATGGTCAGGAGGTATAACAGGAGTAGGTACAGACTCCTCCTTAGACAGAGGTGAAAATTGTCGAGAGAGGGCATCAGCCCTAACATTCTTACTACCAGGCAGGTAGGAGACCACATAATTAAACCAAGACAAAAATAGCGCCCATCTGGCCTGTCGGGGCGACAAACGTTTTGCTTCAGATAGATAAGTTAAATTCTTGTGGTCAGTAAGAATGAGCACTGGCACGCTAGTACCCTCGAGAAGATGCCTCCATTCCTTAAGTGCTAAAATTATGGCCAGTAATTCCCTGTCGCCAATTTCATAATTGCACTCCGCTGGAGACAATTTCTAAGAGAAGAAACCACACGGATGCAAGGAACCGTCAGGCATGGGACGTTGAGACAAGAGGGCACCTACTCCAGTCTCAGAAGCATCGACCTCAAGAACGAAAGGCAGGACAGGGTTAGGATGAGCCAGAACTGGAGCGGCAGCAAAGGCAGTCTTAAGACTATCAAAGGCCTTAATGGCAGTAGGTGACCAATGGAGTGGATCATTCTCTTTACGGGTCATGGCTGTGATAGGTTTGACCAAGGAAGAAAAGTTTTTAATAAACTTTCTATAGTAATTGGCGAACCCCAAAAAACGTTGAATAGACCAAAGACCAACTGGGCGAGGCCACTGCAGAACTGCAGATAACTTGTCAGGATCCATGGAGAACCCTGCAACGGAGATAACATAACCTAGGAAGGTTACTTGAGTCTGATCAAACTCACATTTCTCGACTTTACAAAACAGGCCATTCTCACGTAGTCTCTGAAGAACCCGTGTAACATCAGAACGATGAGCCTCAAGTGTGGGTGAGTGTATGAGGATGTCGTCTAAGTACACCATATCTCATAGGACATCATTAATAACTTCCTGAAAAACAGCAGGAGCATTACATAGCCAAAGGGCATTACAAGATACTCATAATGCCCGCTCCTGGTGTTAAATGCTGTTTTCCATTCGTGGCCCTCCTTAATCCTAAAGAGATTGTTCGCTCCTCTCAAATCAAGTTTAGTAAAGACCGTAGCTCCCTTGAGGTGGTCAAAGAGTTCCGTAATAAGCAGAATAGGGTAAGCAATTTTAATGGTAAGACGATTAAGACCCCTATAATCGATACATGGTCTTAACTCGCCACCATTTTTCTTCACAAAGAAGAAGCCAGCCCCTACAGGAGAGCAGGATTTGCAGATGATCCCCCGTGACAGAGCATCGGCAACATACTCTTCCATAGCACAATTCTCTGCAACAGACAGAGGGTACACCCGGCCCCGAGGAGGAATGGCTCCGGTTTGCAGGTCTATGGCACAATCGTAAGACCGGTGAGGAGGCAACATACCGGCACGCACCTTGTCAAACATGTCTAGGAATTCTCGGTACTCCTCTGGCAATTGAGATATCGAATAAGTGCACAAGACTTTAACTGGTTTCCAAAGACAAGTGGAAATACATTGCGGGGACCACGACAAAATTTCGGACCTGCCCCAGTCGAAACTGGGATAACCCAGAACAACTGGAAAATGCAGAGAGTTTATCACCTGGAACTGGAGGGTTTCAAAATGGAGAGCCCCAACAGCCATGGACAACGGAGCAGTTTTCGTGAGTAACGAGTGCGGGCTGAAGGGGCCTTCCATCAATGGCCTCAATAGCAAGCGGTACGGACCGAGGCAAAACAGGAATGTAGTGCTTTGATACAAAAGCACTGTCAATGAAATAGCCCGCAGCACCGGAGTCAACAAGAGCCTAAGTTACTATGGAGGAGTCCACCCAGGAAAGGACAACCATGACCAAAGGTTTCTCCTTAAGCGGTTCCGGGGACGAGGATAAACCACCCAAGGTCTGCCCCCGACAGGACCTTAGATGTGAGCGTTTCCCGGCCGTGTAGGACAAGACTTCAAAAGATGACCCTGTAACCCACAATAGAGGCAGAGCCCCTCCCTCCTCCTAATGGCCCTCTCCGCCACGGAGAGATGCGTGAATCCCAGCTGCATCGGCTCAGCAGTACCTGGTGACTCTGGACCAGGAGGCATGGGAGGAGAGGGAGGCATGGGTGGGAACGAACACGTAGGAGACAACGGAACAGGAGGCTTCCGCAAGCGCTCCTTGAAAGAGGGCCTCTCTCTGAGTCTGATGTCAATTAGGATCAAAAAAGACACCAATGCCTCAAGATCCTCTGGTAAATCTCTGGCAGCAACTTTGTCTTTAATCGCATCAGAGAGCCCATGAAAGAAGGTGACAACAAGAGCTTCATTGTTCCAACCTACCCCTGTGGCAAGCGTACGGAACTCAATAGCATACTGAGCAACAGATCTTGTACCTTGCTGAATGGACATGAGTCGTTTAGCAGCAGAGGAGGAGCGAGCCGGAACATCAAATACCCTTCAAAAGGAGGCCACAAATTCAGGGTAATTTGAAATCACAGGTTTATTAGTCTCCCACAAGGGATTAGCCCAGGCAAGAGCTTTGTCAGAGAGTAACGAGATGAAAAATTCCACCTTAGCTCTGTCAGAGGGAAACGCCTGAGGTAACATCTCAAAGTAAATGCCCACCTGGTTCAAAAACCTTCTGCACTGAATAGGATCACCTCCATATCGCTGAGATAGAGGTGCAGAACCGGACATGCTCCTGGTAGGCATAGGTGCAGCAGCGGAAACAGGAGCAGCCATAACTTGCAGAACACTTTGGTCCAAATGTGCAGTGCGAGTCAGCAGGGTTTGCAGGGCTAGTGCAAATTGATCCAAGTGGTGATCCTGTTCATCCATCCTGGAAATTATGACAGGTAAAGGTGGATTATTAGCACCATCAGGATTCATGGCCTTTGCGTAATGTCAGGGTGCCAGGAATCAGACTGAAACGAGAAGTGCAAAAATAATCACACCTTTATTAATAGCAAAAAATAATAAAAAGTCCACAAGTCAAATAACAAGCCAGGAGTCAAAACCAGAGCTGGTAGTCAGACGAGCCGAGTCAGGAGCCAAAGCGAATAATCAGACGAGCCGGAATCAGGAACAAGGAAAACAGCAGAGTCAGGAACAAGCCAGAGATCAGGAACCAGGAAGGAAGTCAGGCAGCCAGGTAATACACAGGAACTCTCACAAACAGGTCTGAGACAATGCAAAGGCAAAGCATACTGAACAGAGGCCCTTTAAATAATAAGTGATGACATCACAATTCTGAGACTGCATTCTGTCTCACATGGATGATGCACACCAGTCTGGCCATAAAAGGAAGTGCAGGAAGTGAGCAGCACCACAATGCACCATAGTCAGGAAGAGAGGTGAGTAAAATGGCTGCCAGCAGCACATGGCAAACACAATAGGGAAAAACCCTGACAATCCTCACCTGTGGATTTTTGGGAGTTCCAGATCATCGGTTCTAAGTCTGCTGGTTGACTGTATTGAACCCAGCCTGCCTTATTTGCACCAAGGAAGGTGCTCTACTAAATGTAAGTGCAGTATATATCACCATATTTTATCTGCCTGTACAAACAATACTAGGCCATATAGGCACTTTTGTGTTCTATATCATTTTCTGCAGATTACTGAATATCCACCAGAGGTCAATCTTCTGGGTGACTGTTAATTGATCCCAGACCGCTTCTTCTGCACCACTAGGGGTGCCGCATTAAATGTGAGTGTATCTATCTGATACTTTACTTATATTTGCTATAAAACAATATTGAGCCATGTGGCGCTTCTGTGTTCTTATATTGTCTACAATTTTAAGAGATACATTACATAAAATTTTGAAAAATGTGCAATGTTGTATGTTTCTATATTCCCAGCTGGCTGAGCCCCTTCACATGATAGTCTTCATGTCTGATTACACATCTCTAGCTCGATGTGGAAATAAGGAAATGCTATAATATGTCACAATGTTACACAAGACTTACCAGCATCAATAATAAAAAATAAAATTTTGTTGAAATTAAACTGTGTTAAAGGGACACTGAATCCAAATTGTTTCTTTCATGATTAAGATAGAGCATGAAATTTTAAGCAACTTTCTAATTTACTCCTCTTATCAATTTTTAATTGCTATCTTTATTTGATAAGCATAAATGTAAATCTTAGCAGCCAGACCATTTTAGGTTCAGCACCATGGATAACTCTTGCTTATTGGAGGATTACATTTACCCAACAATAAGCAAGCATAACCCAGGTTCTTATCCAAAAATGGCTCCTATGCATTAAATTCCTGCTTTTAAATAAAAATAGCAAGAGAACGAAGAAAAATTGATAATAGGAGTAAATTAGAAAGTTGCTTAAAATTGCATGCTCTATCTGAATCATGAAAGAAAAGAATTGGGTTTAGTGTCCCTTTAAGATCTCAAGCAAACCTACTGTGTTCTGTCTTCATTCCTTTAAATTCTGTTACTGCAATTTTGAGACAAAAAAAAGAGAAACGTCTTATCGCTGTGTATGTATAGTCTAAGGCATAGATTTATTAAGCAGTGAATGCTGCTTGAGCCCTCTACTAGGTAATGACTCAAATAAAAACACCACTCAGAATATGGATTACAAAGGCTAGAGCGTTTATTTATAACAAATTACATAACAAACAATAATGAACCAATCACATTAAACCCCAACTAGTGCTTGCCCCACAGCAGTTACAGATTCCCCAACCACATAAATAATTACCACCTAATCCTCTCTTGCTCAATCAGGGGGTACCCACTCAAAACACTAGTCCACCAGGCAAGCACTCCACACCCACTTTTCTGCAACAATTCACACCCAACCTTCCAATAACAGGGGAGGGAGCTTCTTCTCACACGTACGTTCTCAACTCTTTGGCGCTTTTTTAGTCACTCCCACCTCTTATATCAAAACCTCAAGCCCCACCTACACCACCTCTCACACAGGCCCAAACAATCTATTAAGTTTCAGTTCCACCTGAAACTTAAGTTAAGAAGCAGCGGTCATACGACTGCTGCTCCTTAACTTGTCCGCCACCTTTTAGGACCATAGTCAGGATGATTGACGGCCCCTGCTAGTGGCCAATGTGCAGGGGGCGGCATTTCACAAGCATTTCACAAGTAATGCTTGTGCAATGTTAAATGCCGACACAGCATATGTTGTCAGCATTTAGCGATGTGGGGCGTACATGATTCGCTATAGCGAATCATGTCCACCCGACATATGATAAATTTACCCCTATGCATTTACTACCAATTACCTTTTATCCTCACCATGATATTCAAAGGGTTTTAAAACATGTTATCACCTTGTGGTGTTCTAATTATTATTGCTCAGCCTACTAAAAGACTGTTAGCTAATTAAGCGTTAGGCTACAAGTGACACGCTATCAGGATTTTTCACTCATGTGGTAACTGCTCAAAGTAAAATTTTAACGCATACAGGTTAGTATGACTTCTCCCCATAGATTTCAATAAAGTGCGCATCTAAAGAAAATCCTGACACTTGTCGCTAACCAGACACCGCGTTAGACCAACTGTGCTTAACCTGACACTTGTCGCTAACCAGACACCGCGTTAGACCAACTGTGTTATTAATATTTCTTATTCCAATGTTCTCCACATAGAAGAAAATGTTATTTTTATTTATATATATATATATATATATATATATATATATATATATTCTGATATTTACACTATACTGTAATCTATTAAGTGTGCAACAGCATTATCTCTAAAAAAAACAATGTATATACCTTAATTAAAAAATACTTTATTGCTAAAAATGCAAACCATCATCTGAGCCTTCAGTGAGTCATAGGGGCTGATTTACCAAGCAGTCAATCGGCCCCAATGCAGCTGTTTCCGCACGAGCCTTCAGGCTCTGCGGAAACAGCAGTTAAGAAGCAGCGGTCTTAAGACCACTGCTCCTTAACTGGTCCGCTGCCTCTGAGGCGGCGAATAGCAATCAGCCCGATCTAATGTATGCTATCAGCATTCAGCGATGTCGGGCAGACATAATCCGCCCAGTGGATCATGTCCGCCCGACATATGATAAATTGGCCCCATAATCTCTTTGCTGGTGGTGTATGTATATATATATTTACCTCATACAGATTGAGGTTAAGGAGAGTAAGTAGAACCCCCTGAGGGGCTAGTGTGATCCGCCACTTTGGGATTTCCACCTTTTCCTTCTCTGCACAAAGTATCACTTATGGACTCTATTTGCATGTATATTTTGTGGATTTACTTTTGTAATTGCATATTTTGACTGTATGTACTGTGATTCTTCTCTGTCCACTGTGGTGTTTTAGTATTAATAGCACCATCTGCTAGACCAGTGTATCTTTGCTCTAGCCAGCCTTTGTTGTTTGATGTTTGATACTTGAAATATTTTTTATTTATATACTGCGAGAGTTTTATATATGTATTTGTTTTTTTAACTACTTTCTACATTCCCTAATTATTATCCAGCGGTCCTATATTGTGACCCTTTATACACATTAATTAGCTCTTTATACTAAGCGCCCCTATATTTTACCCTCTCTTGGTTACATATTTCTTGTTCTATATATTAGGTCTGTGGGGTTTGGGGATCCCACTTCCCTAATAAGTAATTTTGGGGCAGCATAGTGAGCCATCTATTCTCTTTTTACTTTTTATTATATATTTTTTTTTCTTCTTCCAAATAAGGATTCTTACTGGCATCACCTATTTTTGCGCAGTTATCATAAATTTTTTTCTCTTTGCATATATATATATATATATATATATATATATATATATATATATATATATATACTGCGTGTATTTACAGTATCTCACAAAAGTGAGTACACCCTCACATTTTTGTAAATATTTTATTATATCTTTTCATGTGACAACACTGAAGAAATAACACTTTGCTACAATGTAAAGTAGTGACTGTACAGCCTGCATAACAGTGTAAATTTGCTGTCCCCTCAAAATAACTCAACACACAGCCAATAATGTCTAAACCATTTTGCAAAAAAAGTGAGTACACCCCTAAGTGGAAAAGTCCAAATTGGGCCCAATTAGCCATTTTCCCTCCCCGGTGTCATGTGACTCATTAGTGTTACAAGGTCTCAGGTGTGAATGGGGAGCAGGTGTGTTAAATTTGGTGTAATTGCTCTCACACTCTCTCATACTGGTAATTGGAAGTTCAACATGGCACCTCACGGCAAAGAACTCTCTGAGGATCTGAAACAAAGAATTGTTGCTCTACATAAAGATGCCTAAGCTATAAGAAGATTGCCAAGACCCTGAAACTGAGCTGCAGCATGGTGGGCAAGGCCATACAGTGGTTTCACAGGACAGGTTCCACTCAGAACAGGCCTCAGCATGGTCGACCAAAGAAGTTGAGTGCACATTCTCAGCATCACATCCAGAGGTTGTCTTTGGGAAATAGACGTATGAGTGCTGCCAGCATTGCTTCAGAGGTTGAAGGGGTGGGGGGTCAGTCTGTTAGTGCTCAGACCATATGCCGCACACTGAATCAAATTGGTCTGCATGGTTGTTGTCCCAGAAGGAAGCCTCTTCTAAAGATGATGCAAAAGAAAGTCCCCAAACAGTTTGCTGAAGACAAGCAGACTAAGGACATGGATTACTGGAACCATGTCCTGTGGTCCAATGAGACCAAGATAAACTTATTTGGTTCAGATGGTGTCAAGCGTGTATGGTGGCAACCAGGTGAGGAGTACAAAGACAAGTGTGTCTTGCCTACAGTCAAGCATGGTGGGGGGAGTGTCATGGTATGGGCCTGCATGAGTGCTGACGGAACTGGGGAGCTATAGTTCATTGAGGGAACCATGAATGCCAACATGTACTGTGACATACTGAAGTGGAGACTGGGCTGCAGGGCAGTATTCCAACATGATAACAACCCCAAACACACCTCCAAAACGACCACTGCCTTGCTAAAGAAGCTGAGTATAAAGGTGATGGACTGGCCAAGCATGTCTCCAGACCTAAACCCTATTAAGCATCTGTGGGGCATCCTCAAATGGAAGTTGGGGGAGCACAAGGTCTCTAACATCCACCAGCTCTGTAATGTCGTCATGGAGGAGTGGAAGAGGACTTCAGTGGCAACCTGTGAAGCTCTGGTGAACTCCCTGCCCAAGAGGGTTAAGGCAGTGCTGGAAAATAATGGTGGCCACACAAAATATTGACACTTTGGGCCCAATTTGGACATTTCCACTTAGGGGTGTACTCACTTTTGTTGCCAACGGTTTAGACGTTAATGGCTGTGTGTTGAGTTATTTTGAGGGGACAGCAAATTTACACTGTTATACAGGCTGTACACTCACTACTTTACATTGCAACAAAGTGTAATTTCTTCAGTGTTGTCACATGAAAAGTTATAATACAATATTTACAAAAATGTGAGGGGTGTACTCACTTTTGTGGGATACTGTATATATAGTAGTGTTAGGACCAGTTTTTATTGGGGCACCTTGTAAGTGGTGACTGGCTAAGCAAAATATGACCATATTGTGTGACTAAGATCCCAATTTTATTTAAAAGAATAGTTGTTCCTTGATGTTGTTTGCTTTTGAAAATGGATGTGCGCCAATACCTTTTTGTTTGTGTGTGTGTGTATATATATATATATATATAATTCTTTTTTTTGTCAAATATATATCTATACTTATATATCTATATGAATATATACATATATATTTAAAACTACAAAGAACATTTTCTTCTTTGTGAAGAACATTGAAATAAAACATAATTAAAAATATTTTTATGTTTAAAGGTATTTGTCTGGAAAGGGCTCCAAAGTGTGTGTGTGCATATATATATATATATATATATATATGTGTGTTTGTGTGTATATGCATTTGTACATGTGTATATATGTGTTCATATGTGTATATACATATATACAGGGAGTGCAGAATTATTAGGCAAGTTGTATTTTTGAGGATTAATTTTATTATTGAACAACAACCATGTTCTCAATGAACCCAAAAAACTCATTAATATCAAAGCTGAATATTTTTGGAAGTAGTTTTTAGTTTGTTTTTAGTTTTAGCTATTTTAGGGGGATATCTGTGTGTGCAGGTGACTATTACTGTGCATAGTTATTAGGCAACTTAACAAAAAACAAATATATACCCATTTCAATTATTTATTTTTACCAGTGAAACCAATATAACATCTCAACATTCACAAATATACATTTCTGACATTCAAAAACAAAACAAAAACAAATCAGTGACCAATATAGCCACCTTTCTTTGCAAGGACACTCAAAAGCCTGCCATCCATGGATTCTGTCAGTGTTTTGATCTGTTCACCATCAACATTGCGTGCAGCAGCAACCACAGCCTCCCAGACACTGTTCAGAGAGGTGTACTGTTTTCCCTCCTTTTAAATCTCACATTTGATGATGGACCACAGGTTCTCAATGGGGTTCAGATCAGGTGAACAAGGAGGCCATGTCATTAGATTTTCTTCTTTTATACCCTTTCTTGCCAGCCACGCTGAGGAGTACTTGGACGCGTGTGATGGAGCATTGTCCTGCATGAAAATCATGTTTTTCTTGAAGGATGCAGACTTCTTCCTGTACCACTGCTTGAAGAAGGTGTCTTCCAGAAACTGGCAGTAGGACTGGGAGTTGAGCTTGACTCCATCCTCAACCCGAAAAGGCCCCACAAGCTCATCTTTGATGATACCAGCCCAAACCAGTACTCCACCTCCACCTTGCTGGCGTCTGAGTCGGACTGGAGCTCTCTGCCCTTTACCAATCCAGCCACGGGCCCATCCATCTGGCCCATCAAGACTCACTCTCATTTCATCAGTCCATAAAACCTTAGAAAAATCAGTCTTGAGATATTTCTTGGCCCAGTCTTGACGTTTCAGCTTGTGTGTCTTGTTCAGTGGTGGTCGTCTTTCAGCCTTTCTTACCTTGGTCATGTCTCTGAGTATTGCACACCTTGTGCTTTTGGGCACTCCAGTGATGTTGCAGCTCTGAAATATGGCCAAACTGGTGGCAAGTGGCATCTTGGCAGCTGCACGCTTGACTTATCTCAGTTCATGGGCAGTTATTTTGCGCCTTGGTTTTTCCACACGCTTCTTGAGACCCTGTTGACTATTTTGAATGAAACGCTTGATTGTTCGATGATCACGCTTCAGAAGCTTTGCAATTTTAAGAGTGCTGCATCCCTCTGCAAGATATCTCACTATTTTTGACTTTTCTGAGCCTGTCAAGTCCTTCTTTTGACCCATTTTGCCAAAGGAAAGGAAGTTGCCTAATAATTATGCACACCTGATATAGGGTGTTGATGTCATTAGACCACACCCCTTCTCATTACTGAGATGCACATCACCTAATATGCTTAATTGGTAGTAGGCTTTCGAGCCTATACAGCTTGGAGTAAGACAACATGCATAAAGAGGATGATGTGGTCAAAATACTCATTTGCCTAATAATTCTGCACTCCCTGTAAACACATAAATACAAATGTATATACATACATACACACACATATATATATATATATATATATATATATATATATATATACTAGTCCTAAAGCCTGTGTACATGGGCCATTTTCTGCAGTGCAGTGGTCCAGCCCACCCGCCTGATCATGCCCCCACCACGCCCGCTCTAGTCTGTCCATGCCCCATCCAGCCCACCCTCTCTGCTGTCTGATCCTCACGGCGGTTACTGCTGATCCTTCCTTACGGCCAGGTATGTTTGTCTTGCTCTGCAGTCTCTACTGCGCATGACTGCATCGGACAAACATACCTGGCCTTTTTTAATATAGATATATATTTATACATATATTTATATACACATATACACATATTTAGACACACACACATATATATATATATATATATAAGACATGATGTCCTTAAAGTACTTTATATGACACAGTGTAAACTTTAGCTTACTTAATAGCTGTTACATCAGACAAGAGAGTACAGAATATATTAGGAAATTGCCAGGGGCCATATTTAGTTAGGACTTAGCAGTTTACCCGGTTTCCAAGGTCACGCCAGGAAGAGCACTGTAGATACAGTTTAAGCCCGGGGTTGCGTTAACTTAAAGAGGTTTAGCTTGGTTGATAATCCGGGCTGCAATATTCTTATTCCAGTGAGGGATTTGATAGTGGAGGAATACGCTAAGTTTAGCAAACATGCTTCTGCTAAAAATTCAGTATGTGTGTCCTGTGCTAACGGTAGCGCTATTTGTACTACTCATGTCGGGAGTGATGTTTTTGGTGCCAAGAGCAGCAGAAGAGGTGTTAAAGGGCCCTTAGTGAAATCATTCCAATACTATGTAATTCATTATGATAGTTCTGGTGTTCCTGACCTGCCCTCCTGGTTCTGACACAGGCCTTTATTTTGGATTATGTCTCCAGTCTAATCCTTGTCTGCACGTTTTCAGACCGGTTGCTGACCTGGACCTGTTCTTTGGATTACACTTTTACCTGCCCTTCCTGCTTTGATGCCTGGGTTTTATTGAATAGTACAGTTCCTGATTTCTGCTTGTCTCCTGTCTGGACTACCCTCCTGCATGTCCTTTGTACACTGATACTTGCTTCTGCTTTCCAGGTGATGACTGGCCTGCTCTTGACTTCTGCATGCATTACATCTCCTGTGAGATTGGTTCCAGCTACTAATCAAGGTAATTTATTTATTACGTGTTTGTGTGCAAGTGAAGGCGCTAAATATTGTGCCACTTGTATTCTTGCCTTAAGACAGTTATCATGAACTGTGCAAAGCTAATGTTGCTTTCATTATCATTAAGTCTTATGAGCCCCTCTAGGACCATGTGATTTCAGACCATCTGATTTAAAATTGTAATCAATGACCATATGTGCTAAAATGTGCAGCACCAGAACAAGGTGTCATGTTCTCAAGTTGAAGGATATAAGGTTAGGAGTGACTTGTGGAAGCACTTCTTCACAAAAAGGGTAGTTGATTCATAGAGTAAACTTTCATTAGAGGTAGTAATTACAAACGCTGTGGCGGACTTCAAGAATGCCTGGGAAAAGCATAAGGCTGTCCTATAAATTAATTAAGCTTGTAGTTTTTAGGAAATATGGGCAGATTTATTGGGCCTATGGTTATTATATGCATCAAAATGTGGGTATTTATGTTTTTAATAATATGGCTGTATGTATTTAACTTTTAAATCTGGTTCAGTAAAAAAAAATAATACAAGATTACTATAGTAAAAATGATTTACACTTAGGGCTCCATGTACTAACAGGTGGGCGGACAGCTTCTCAACTTGTGAAGCTGTCCGCCCGCCTTTTTCTATGTACTGGCAGCGGATCTGTTCATCCGCTGGCCCGTATGTATCATTACACAGTGTGTCAGTCGTGTGATTGTGTAATGACCAATCACGTGACTGAAGGGGCTGTCAATCAATGTAAAATGTAAAAATAATATTAGTTTAATTGATGAAAACACAAAGAATGGCACTTATATATCCAGGCAAAAGTTTCATTTTTATATCAATCAACAAAGTCTTAGAAAGCATAAATGTTCATGGTTATTTATATTGCAAAAGCTTCCAATATTGGTATTTGCACAAATGATGTTAAAGCTGTAGCAAGCATGAAATCCAGTATGAAAATGTTCGTTAATGAACGCTGATTTAGAGGCTGTAGGTGTGCTGTAAATAGCAGTGTATGCAGTTAGTAATGATGTATAGAGGAGAAAGTTTAAGAATCTGGAGCCAAAAGATGCTAAATAAAATCCAATGCTTTATTATCCATAAGTTAAAAGCAATAGAAAACAACATGGAAAAATGTGTGTAAACACCTCAAAGCAAGCTTATGCGTTTCGGCCGTAGCCTAACTCAAACTAGGAGTAAGGCTACGGCCGAAACGCGTAAGCTTGCTTTGAGGCATTTACACACATTTTTCCATGTTGTTTTCTATTGCTTTTAATTTATGGATAATAAAGCATTTGATTTTATTTAGCATATTTTGGCTCCAGATTCTTGAACTTTCTCCTCTATATATTATACTTGCCGGTTACATTAGAATCTGTTGAGCGCCTGGGCATTTTGCCTAAAGGGACCAAACAGCCAATTGGCGTTGGTGGAGTAAGGGTGTCAGTTTCACCGTCACACAAGCCAAGTCTACCTGTGACGTAGAGGACATCTGAGTTCTGTACACTTACATGAGTGAACGAGGAGGAGCATTGGAAAGAGGCAACGGCGAACAGGCTAAGACTACATACACAGAAGCCCTCCAGTTACAGGGGCTGCCCAGGACCACCGCAGATGTCTGATTTCCACATCGGAACACTGTCAGTGAGTACTTCTGTTTAACTTTGCCCAAGTGCCCCATGCACTACACCTACAGTTGAAGTGTTCCGTTCTTTTGTCTGTCTCCTCTATCCGCTGTGGGGCATCGTGTTTCTGTATTGCAAACTCCAGGCACCATTCACTTACAGTTTGTTAGACGCATGCTTGTGGAATGGTGTAACTTGGGAACAAATTTTCCTTGGAAGGACAGTATATTGCTCTGACCCCCACTATTGACCCATGAACTACCTCTGACGATTGTGGATGCCTACTTGACTTTGCATGTATTAACACACGCACTCACCACCTGTTTTTCTTGTCCCTTGGCAAGTATCCCCTATTTTTATCTAAAGAGATATCCCTACTTAGAGGGGAACTGTAGGTTTTTTCACATTAAAGCATCCTCACCTTTTTTCTTTTGGTTAGCAATGATGTATCATAAGAGTTGCAAATTCAAAGGAAACAACCAACGATAATCCTTCCCCCGTATTAGCTGCACACAATGGTAAGGAATAACTCCACACACATACCTAGGTGCTGGGGTTGTATCAAGGAATGTTTGACAATCCTTCCCCATATTAGCTGCACACAACAGTAAGGAATAACTTTGCTCACATACCTAGGCGCTGGGGTTGTGTCCCTAGTCTAAATACCCCGACATCGCTGACACTAAATAAAACTATTAACCCCTAATCCGCCGCCCCCGACATCGCTGACACTAAATAAAACTATTAACCCCTAAATCACCGCCCCCGTATCGCTAACATCTAAATAAACATATGAACCCCTAAACTGCCCCCCCACTGCAACTACTATAATAAACCTATTAACCCCTAAACCGCCGACCCCCACATCGCTACTACTATAATAAACCTATTAACCCCGAAAATTAATTAATTAAATTAAACTTACAATATAACTACCTTCAAATAAATAAAAACTTACCTTTGAAATAAAAGAAACCTAACATTAAAATTATAAGATTATAAATTAAAGGGCCACTAAACCCAAAATCTTTCTTTCATGATTCCGATAGAGAATAGAAATTTAAACAACATTACAATTTACTTCCATTATTTATTTTGTTTCATTTTTTAAATATCCTTAGTTGAAGAAAAAGCAATGCACATGGTGAGCCAATCACACGAGGCTTCTATGTGCAGCAACCAATCAGCAGCTAGTGAGCATATCTAGATATGCTTTTCATCAAAGAATATCAAGAGAATAAACACATTAGATAATATTAGTAAATTAGAAAGATGTTTAAAATTGCATTCCCTTTCTAAATCATAAAAGAAAAATTACATTACTATTTTAAAAAATAAAATAAACTAAGAATAAAAAAAACTAAATTAAAATATTAAAAAATCCTAACACTATGAAAAAATAAAAAAAACGAAGATTACAAAAAAAGCAAAACACTAAAATTCCAAAAAATTAAAAAAAAACTAACATTACAAAAATAAAAAAAATAAAATTATGAAAAATAAAAAAACACTAAGATTACAAAAAATAAGAAACAAAATTATCCAAAATAATAAAAATGAAACCTAATCCAATACCCCTATAAAAACAAAAAAGCCCCCCAAAATAAAAACACCCCCTAAGCTAACAATAAACGATCAATAGCCCTTAAAAGGGCCTTTTGTAAAACAGAAAAAAAAAAAAAAAACACTAACCACAGTCCCGAAGTCCAGGTGGAGCAAAGTCTTCATCCAGGCGGCGAAGATCTTTTTCCAGGGCGGCGCCATCTTCTATCTTCTTCCCGGAGGTGCGGAGCTGTCTTCAGTGATGCGCGGATCCGGAGCGCTGGTCCTCTTCAGCGGCGGTGGACTTCAACAACGTGGATCCTCCTCTTCATGCGATCGTCTGCTGCACACTCAAACTTGAATGCAAGGTACCCCTTTTATATTGGGGTACAGTTGCATTCCTATTGGCTGAAATATTCAAATCAGCCAATAGGATGAGAGTTGCTAAAATTAAATTGGCTGTTCAAATTGCGATGTGGGGTGTGGCAGTTTAAGGGTTAATATGTAGTTTATGAGTGTTAGTGTATTTTGCAACATTTTTGTTATGAGTTTTGTGAAATATTTTTGTTTCGCAAAATCCATAACTACTGGTCTCAGATTGCGGAATGGATCGTGACGGACTGGCGGTATAAGCTATAACGCTAGCGTAATAGCCGGACCGCACAGCATGTAATACGGGAGACCTCAAAATTCCACACTCCAAAGTCATTTTTTTGAGTGCGGAATGGAGAGTTGCGTAAAGGCTAAAATGCTAGCGATATAGCCGTACTGCCGCAACTTGTAATATGGGAGACCTGCATATTCCGCGTGCAATTACCAATTTTTCAGGGGTATAGCCGTACCGCAACACTTTTCTAAATTTGACATCGAATGGAAAAAAATAAAGGTTTTGAATTTACCATCACTTTAATGAGTTTCCAATAACTTGTTATAGCAGCTTCAGAGTTTAAATGTATGGGAAATATGTCCTTTAGTTTTGTTTTTGTATTTGAAATAGGTTTTAATGCTAATTTAAACCACAACCCAATCAAATGTGTAGAAGTTGCAGGTAGATCATATCTCATTATCTTATCTCTTATATATATGCTGAGTCTTCCTTATCTTATTCACTGTATACACCCATACTTATTACCTGATGATCGAAAACTCACCAACAGAGAAATTACTTGAAATCTTTGGGGGGTTTTGAGCATTATATTGTAATGTATGTGACTCTCATTCACATCCAGAACCTGCATAGTGAGATACACAGCTTTCAAGCTAAAAATAAACCGTTAAAGGCAAGGGCACAAAAAAAACTGTTAGCGGACAAGGGAAGAGTAATGCAGAAGAAGAGGTATAAAAAGAACAGCAAATAAGTAGTCATCGATCTGTCTTCATACCAACCTACTCAGACTGAAGGGAAGTTACTTAATTTAGGATTTCATTTTTGTCCAACGAGGGACTTAAATTTGTTCCAAACAATTATCAATTTCAATAAATTCATCTGAAATGTAACTATCAACAAACACTTTTCAAATCCAGAGAATTAGTTTAATCTTGAGGCAAAATGGATTGTCTTCTCTTCAGGATTGTACTAGATCATCTGAAGTGGTAGAGTTAGATAAACTGACTTTTAATGAGCACTGTACTTTAGATCAGGGGTCAGCAACCTTGGTCTGCTAGATGTTTTGGAACTACATTTTCTATGATGCCGAGACACTCTTTAGGCTGTCTGAGCATCATGGGAAATGTAGTTCCAAACATCTGGGGGCCCAAGGTTGCTGACCCCTGCTTTAGATAATGTAGAAACAGTTCTAGAAGAACAGAGTGACAATAATGGGAATAGTAGTTCTATTTCAGTTAATTATAAATTGAAGTCCCTATTTTATCCAGTCAAGGGGCAAATATTTGGAAATGTTTCACAACAATCCAACTAAACATAAAAAAAAAAATTTAGGCTGAAGAGAGATGCTTTAGAAAATCTATGGACTATGACTCTATAGTTATCAAACAGCCGGATAAGTGTGGAAGTATCATTATATTGGATTGTGCTGATTACATAGCTGAAGAACTAAGGTAATTATATGACATTGATGCATATCAGATACTCCCCTCTAATCGACTGTGAGATACCAGAAAAAGTTGAAAGATCTACTAAATAATGGTCTGATGGTGAGACACATTGACAGAAAAATGGCTGATGCTTTGTATGTTAAATACTCTAGAACCCTCATATTCCATCATCGCCCCAAAATTCATAAAGGACTCCATAATGTACAGGGATGACCAATAGCCTCTGGGATTGGTTACATTTTTGAACCTCTCAGTATTTGGTTAGATGTTATATTACAATGATTGCTTTTTAAACTAGTAAGTTACCTTAAACATACCACACATAAGTTTAAACGGTTTGCTGATTATGCTTGACAGCCTACATTTAGTTAGCTTACTGTTGATGTTACTTCTGTGTACTCCAGCATTCCACAAGACATTAAGGCTGTATCTTACTTTTTGGATTTGGATGGTACCCTGTCTGATAAAAAGAAACAATATATTTTGAGAGTTACCTTATTACAACACAATTATTTTCTATCCAAGGGTGTTTTCTATCTCCAGAGGTGAGGCACAAGTGATGGGAGCACCCATCCTATGCCGACCTATACATGAGTTGGTGGGAGTGTGTCCACGTTTATGAAGATAGTAAAACTTTCAAGAATATTATTTATCTATACAAGAGGTATACTGATGACCTCTTGTTTGTTTAGGGTTCCAGAGAAGATGAAGCTGTTGCCTTTATAAATGCAGTGGACTTCAACAACGTGGATCCTCCTCTTCATGCGATCGTCTGCCGCACACTCAAACTTGAATGCAAGGTACCCCTTTTATATTGGGGTACAGTTGCATTCCTATTGGCTGAAATATTCAAATCAGCCAATAGGATGAGAGTTGCTAAAATTAAATTGGCTGTTCAAATGTTCAAATTGCGATGTGGGGTGTGGCAGTTTAAGGGTTAATATGTAGTTTATGAGTGTTAGTGTATTTTGCAACATTTTTGTTATGAGTTTTGTGAAATATTTTTGTTTCGCAAAATCCATAACTACTGGTCTCAGGTTGCGGAATGGATTGTGGCGGTATAAGCTATAACGCTAGCGTAATAGCCGGACCGCACAGCATGTAATAAGGGAGACCTCAAAATTCCACACTCCAAAGTCATTTTTTTGAGTGCGGAATGGAGAGTTGCGTAAAGGCTAAAATGCTAGCGATATAGCCGTACTGCCGCAACTTGTAATATGGGAGACCTGCATATTCCGCGTGCAATTACCAATTTTTCAGGGGTATAGCCGTACCGCAACACTTTTCTAAATTTGACATCGAATGGAAAAAAATAAAGGTTTTGAATTTACCATCACTTTAATGAGTTTCCAATAACTTGTTATAGCAGCTTCAGAGTTTAAATGTATGGGAAATATGTCCTTTAGTTTTGTTTTTGTATTTGAAATAGGTTTTAATGCTAATTTAAACCACAACCCAATCAAATGTGTAGAAGTTGCAGGTAGATCATATCTCATTATCTTATCTCTTATATATATGCTGAGTCTTCCTTATCTTATTCACTGTATACACCCATACTTATTACCTGATGATCGAAAACTCACCAGCAGAGAAATTACTTGAAATCTTTGGGGTTTTTTGAGCATTATATTGTAATGTATGTGACTCTCATTCACATCCAGAACCTACATAGTGAGATACACAGCTTTCAAGCTAAAAATAAACCGTTAAAGGCAAGGGCACAAAAAAAACTGTTAGCGGACAAGGGAAGAGTAATGCAGAAGAAGAGGTATCAAAAGAACAGCAAATAAGTAGTCATCGATCTGTCTTCATACCAACCTACTCAGACTGAAGGGAAGTTACTTAATTTAGGATTTCATTTTTGTCCAACGAGGGACTTAAATTTGTTCCAAACAATTATCAATTTCAATAAATTCATCTGAAATGTAACTATCAACAAACACTTTTCAAATCCAGAGAATTAGTTTAATCTTGATGTTTTGCAAAATGGATTGTCTTCTCTTCAGGATTGTACTAGATCATCTGAAGTGGTAGAGTTAGATAAACTGACTTTTAATGAGCACTGTACTTTAGATCAGGGGTCAGCAACCTTGGTCTGCCAGATGTTTTGGAACTACATTTTCTATGATGCCGAGGCACTCTTTAGGCTGTCTGAGCATCATGGGAAATGTAGTTCCAAACATCTGGGGGCCCAAGGTTGCTGACCCCTGCTTTAGATAATGTAGAAACAGTTCTAGAAGAACAGAGTGACAATAATGGGAATAGTAGTTCTATTTCAGTTAATTATAAATTGAAGTCCCTATTTTATCCAGTCAAGGGGCAAATATTTGGAAATGTTTCACAACAATCCAACTAAACATAAAAAAAAAAAAAATTTAGGCTGAAGAGAGATGCTTTAGAAAATCTATGGACTATGACTCTATAGTTATCAAACAGCCGGATAAGTGTGGAAGTATCATTATATTGGATTGTGCTGATTACATAGCTGAAGAACTAAGGTAATTATATGACATTGATGCATATCAGATACTCCCCTCTAATCGACTGTGAGATACCAGAAAAAGTTGAAAGATCTACTAAATAATGGTCTGATGGTGAGACACATTGACAGAAAAATGGCTGATGCTTTGTATGTTAAATACTCTAGAACCCTCATATTCCATCATCGCCCCAAAATTCATAAAGGACTCCATAATGTACAGGGATGACCAATAGCCTCTGGGATTGGTTACATTTTTGAACCTCTCAGTATTTGGTTAGATGTTATATTACAATGATTGCTTTTTAAACTAGTAAGTTACCTTAAACATACCACACATAAGTTTAAACGGTTTGCTGATTATGCTTGACAGCCTACATTTAGTTAGCTTACTGTTGATGTTACTTCTGTGTACTCCAGCATTCCACAAGACATTAAGGCTGTATCTTACTTTTTGGATTTGGATGGTACCCTGTCTGATAAAAAGAAACAATATATTTTGAGAGTTACCTTATTACAACACAATTATTTTCTATCCAAGGGTGTTTTCTATCTCCAGAGGTGAGGCACAAGTGATGGGAGCACCCATCCTATGCCGACCTATACATGAGTTGGTGGGAGTGTGTCCACGTTTATGAAGATAGTAAAACTTTCAAGAATATTATTTATCTATACAAGAGGTATACTGATGACCTCTTGTTTGTTTAGGGTTCCAGAGAAGATGAAGCTGTTGCCTTTATAAATGTATTCAATGTTGGAGGCTTTGGTGGAAGATTCAAATCTACATGGGATAATCACACAATCAATATTTTGGGTTTGACGTTATTTGGTAATTTGTCATCATAAAGGGCCACTAAACCCAAAATCTTTCTTTCATGATTCAGATAGAGAATAGAAATTTAAACAACATTACAATTTACTTCCATTATTTATTTTGCTTCATTTTTTAAATATCCTTAGTTGAAGAAAAAGCAATGCACATGGTGAGCCAATCACACGAGGCTTCTATGTGCAGCAACCAATCAGCAGCTAGTGAGCATATCTAGATATGCTTTTCATCAAAGAATATCAAGAGAATAAACACATTAGATAATATTAGTAAATTAGAAAGATGTTTAAAATTGCATTCCCTTTCTAAATCATAAAATATTAAAAAATCCTAACACTACGAAAAAATAAAAAAAACGAACATTACAAAAAAAGCAAACACTAAAATTCCAAAAAAATAAAAAAAACCTAACATTACAAAAATAAAAAAAATAAAATTATGAAAAATAAAAAAACACTAAGATTACAAAAAATAATAAACGAAATTATCCAAAATAATAAAAATGAAACCTAATCCAATACCCCTATAAAAACAAAAAAGCCACCCAAAATAAAAACACCCCCTAAGCTAACAATAAACGATCAATAGCCCTTAAAAGGGCCTTTTGTAAAACAGAAAAAAAAAAAAAACACTAACCACAGTCCCGAAGTCCAGAAGTCCAGGTGGAGCAAAGTCTTCATCCAGGCGGCGAAGATCTTTTTCCAGGGCGGCGCCATCTTCTATCTTCTTCCCGGAGGTGCGGAGCTGTCTTCAGTGATGCGCGGATCCGGAGCGCTGATCTTCATCTGTTTCGCAAAATCCATAACTACTGGTCTCAGGTTGCGGAATGGATTGTGGCGGTATAAGCTATAACGCTAGCGTAATAGCCGGACCGCACAGCATGTAATAAGGGAGACCTCAAAATTCCACACTCCAAAGTCATTTTTTTGAGTGCGGAATGGAGAGTTGCGTAAAGGCTAAAATGCTAGCGATATAGCCGTACTGCCGCAACTTGTAATATGGGAGACCTGCATATTCCGCGTGCAATTACCAATTTTTCAGGGGTATAGCCGTACCGCAACACTTTTCTAAATTTGACATCGAATGGAAAAAAATAAAGGTTTTGAATTTACCATCACTTTAATGAGTTTCCAATAACTTGTTATAGCAGCTTCAGAGTTTAAATGTATGGGAAATATGTCCTTTAGTTTTGTTTTTGTATTTGAAATAGTTTTTAATGCTACTTTAAACCACAACCCAATCAAATGTGTAGAAGTTGCAGGTAGATCATATCTCATTATCTTATCTCTTATATATATGCTGAGTCTTCCTTATCTTATTCACTGTATACACCCATAATTATTACCTGATGATCGAAAACTCACCAGCAGAGAAATTACTTGAAATCTTTGGGGGGTTTTGAGCATTATATTGTAATGTATGTGACTCTCATTCACATCCAGAACCTACATAGTGAGATACACAGCTTTCAAGCTAAAAATAAACCGTTAAAGGCAAGGGCACAAAAAAAACTGTTAGCGGACAAGGGAAGAGTAATGCAGAAGAAGAGGTATCAAAAGAACAGCAAATAAGTAGTCATCGATCTGTCTTCATACCAACCTACTCAGACTGAAGGGAAGTTACTTAATTTAGGATTTCATTTTTGTCCAACGAGGGACTTAAATTTGTTCCAAACAATTATCAATTTCAATAAATTCATCTGAAATGTAACTATCAACAAACACTTTTCAAATCCAGAGAATTAGTTTAATCTTGATGTTTTGCAAAATGGATTGTCTTCTCTTCAGGATTGTACTAGATCATCTGAAGTGGTAGAGTTAGATAAACTGACTTTTAATGAGCACTGTACTTTAGATCAGGGGTCAGCAACCTTGGTCTGCCAGATATTTTGGAACTACATTTTCTATGATGCCGAGACACTCTTTAGGCTGTCTGAGCATCATGGGAAATGTAGTTCCAAACATCTGGGGGCCCAAGGTTGCTTACCCCTGCTTTAGATAATGTAGAAACAGTTCAAGAAGAACAGAGTGACAATAATGGGAATAGTAGTTCTATTTCAGTTAATTATAAATTGAAGTCCCTATTTTATCCAGTCAAGGGGCAAATATTTGGACATTTTTCACAACAATCCAACTAAACATAAAAAAAAAATTTAGGCTGAAGAGAGATGCTTTAGAAAATCTATGGACTATGACTCTATAGTTATCAAAAAGCCGGATAAGTGTGGAAGTATCATTATATTGGATTGTGCTGATTACATAGCTGAAGAACTAAGGTAATTATATGACATTGATGCATATCAGATACTCCCCTCTAATCGACTGTGAGATACCAGAAAAAGTTGAAAGATCTACTAAATAATGGTCTGATGGTGAGACACATTGACAGAAAAATGGCTGATGCTTTGTATTTTAAGTACTCTAGAACCCTCATATTCCATCATCGCCCCAAAATCCATAAAGGACTCCATAATGTACAGGGATGACCAATAGTCTCTGGGATTGGTTACATTTTTGAACCTCTCAGTATTTGGTTAGATGTTATATTACAATGATTGCTTTTTAAACTAGTAAGTTACCTTAAACATACCACACATAAGTTTAAAACGATTTGCTGATTATGCTTGAAAGCCTACATTTAGTTAGTGTACTCCAGCATTCCATAAGACATTAAGGCTGTATCTTACTTTTTGGATTTGGATGGTACCCTGTCTGATAAAAAGAAACAATATATTTTGAGAGTTACCTTATTACAACACAATTATTTTCTATCCAAGGGTGTTTTCTATCTCCAGAGGTGAGGCACAAGTGATGGGAGCACCCATCCTATGCCGACCTATACATGAGTTGGTGGGAGTGTGTCCACGTTTATGAAGATAGTAAAACTTTCAAGAATATTATTTATCTATACAAGAGGTATATTGATGACCTCTTGTTTGTTTAGGGTTCCAGAGAAGATGAAGCTGTTTCCTTTATAAATGTATTCAATGTTGGAGGCTTTGGTGGAAGATTCAAATCTACATGGGATAATCACAAAATCAATATTTTGGGTTTGACGTTATTTGGTAATTTGTCATCTTAAGTAAGGGGTGTCAAAAAGTCAACTTATCTGCATTAAAAGGAATTGCTCTGAATTTAACAATTTTGAGAAAGAAGGTTTGGACTTGAAGAGAGGTCTATTGGACAGTGGCTTTTCTGAGCCTCTGGTAAATGGTGCCTTGGAAGAAGTTAAACCATTGCAAGCCAGTCAAGGCTAAAACCTCAAACTTTATCAAGACATACATCAAGTTCTTGTAGATTACCAAATGTGAAGAAGAAACATAGGTTCATTACATTATTACATTAGGTTTAGATTATCTAATCAGAATACACAGATTTGTAATAACATTGTCGATAAATATCTACTGATACTTAAAGATATAATTGAAGGTGTAGGCCAATTTGTGTATACTAAAAATTGGAAATATGGTTTTACCTAGCATGCTTTCCCATCAATCAGGGAGCTCTTGGTTGTCTCATTCTGGTACCTTTAGGTGTGGTAGCATACTTTGCAATGCATGTGATTATACTCAAGTCTCAATGACTTTAAGTTCCCATGTGACTGGAGAAACCTATAATATTAAAGTGACGGTACATCCTAGTGTTTCAAAAAACACTAGGATTTACCATCACTAAACATAAATAGGACTTTTGATAACTTTGTAAAAAAGTCTGCTAAACTCACCTTTTCTGTGCATTAGCTTTCTCGCTAAACTCTTGGCACTGCACTTTTTTGTCAATGAGGTGATGTTTCCACCTCTAAGCCAATAGCTGTGCTGCCTACAGAACAGTGCTGATTAGCTAACATGGCTATTGGTTTAGAGGTGAAAATATCACCTCATTGAAAAAAAGAGTGCTGTGAGTTTAGCTAGGAGGCCGCTGCAGAGGAAGGGTGCAATTAGCACACTTGTTTATAAAGTGATCACTGAAAGTCCTATTTATTTTTTAGTGATGGTAAATCCTAGCATTTTTGAAACACTAGAATTTACCATCAATTTAAGGGTTGCATCATCTTTTCAATAAAATTTGTAATATACCTAATAGAATCCACACATTGTTCATTACAGTGCATGGGTTATACGACAAGAGAGGTCAGTTCCAGAATCAATTAAAATTCAGGTAATATACGTAGAAAAGAAACCTGTTCCGCTGTTTGCAAACAAATTTGAACTTTTCATAATCAGAAAGACTTTATTTTCAGATGGAATGCTATAGAGAGAGTTAGTTACCCAAAGCGAAGGGGGGGGGGGGGGAGATAGACAAACCCTGTAAGAGGTTTGCTGAATTTTTAAACTTCAGTCCCAAATCCCAAAAGGATTTAACTGAATTTGATATAATAAACCATTTTTCTGTAAATATCACATACAATTGTATCTATTTGAATTTCCCAACTGTAATTTTGTTATATTCTGTATTTTGAGCGATTTATACTGCCCTTTTTATGTGAGCATAATTGAGTAATCAATCAGCTTTGTATGAGCTTTTTAAATTCTTTATTGCACGTCTGATCTATAAGGATCTATAATTCTGGCTAGTTGAGCTGAAACAAGTCAGAAAATAAAGCTTATGTCGTTTTATGCTGGCGGCGCTTGGGCTTTATTTTGTATTTAAGAGAAATAATGAAAATGAACATTATATTACATTTGCTGGAGTAGTCTGGTTATAGGGATAGTGAGATTCTCTAGTAATGGGCAGTAACACTTCCTACAATAAACTAAACATAAGCCTGTCAGCGGTCCTGTGGTGTGATCACCCCGCACTGCGTGTAACACAGAGTGCTTACATTTCCATGTGGCTTGCTCTGGGGTTATTTAGCTCCCATCAGTAGAAATAGGACTATTGCACCTTAAGTGGGTTAGACTCTGTGACAGAGGAAGATTCTCAGGCCCAAAGGCAACCATTCAACCTTCATTGGTTTTATTTTGCTTTCATTACCCAAGGTGTATAGATTATATACATACAGATACAGTGTGTGTGTGTGTGTGTGTATAAAACAATATTAATTGTGAGGGGGGTGAAAGTCTTGGAGAGTTCCCACACTTTTTTTGTAGGACTTGACCCAAAAGCATATATTTAAAATGTAAATAAAGACAAATGAGCTGTTTGCAAACAATTTAATACACCCCAGTAGGTAAAACTGATAAGCGCATTAAAGGTAGAAAAATAAATAGTTTTGCTATAGTCAGCCTGGCATCAGTTGTGCAGACATCCCAACTCTCCCTGAAGTTCAGGGAGTCTCCCTGATAGTAATAGCCGCTCCCTGATGCCAGCAAATGGAATGCAATCTCCCTGAAATTCCAAGTACCATGATCCAATGTGGCCCAAATCTGGAAAAGTGTTTCTTTAAGGAATGCCTTTAGTTGCTGGGACGTTATAGAACCCTCAAAGCATGCATCAGTAGACAAAAAGCCCCCACTGATTTTAATAAAATAAAATACAAATACTACCTTATTTACTGCATGTAATTAAACTTCATATTCTAAAATATTTAAGCATTCAACAAATGTATGATCATTGGAAAAATAGGTTTGTTGTATGTGGTTGTGCAATAAAGCTACTTTTTTAAATGTGACTTTAGTGGGAAGCTACTTTAATGATGTCTTATTTAGGGTTTTAAGGTGTCCAATATATATGGGAGGGGGTGGCGGCGCAGTAGCGGGTGAAGCCACCTCCCTGAAATGAGTTTTTGCAGGTTGAAATGTCTGGTTGTGTGAGAATCTGATTTAATGATATACAGTGCCCTCCACTAATATTGGCACCCTTGGTAAATATGAGCAAAGAAGGTTGTGAAAAATTGCCTTTATCGTTTAACCTTTTGATCTTTTGTTCAAAAAATACATGAAGAAAAAAAAAAATCTTTGTTAAATATATGTGTGGCACAATTATTGGTACCCCTATTAATTCATATGAGAAAAATATATTTGAAGTATATTCCCATTGATATTTAACATTTTTTAATACACCTGGTTGATAGGAACAGGAAATTCAACCATGACTTCTTGTTTCACAGGGGTATAAATATGAGGTAACACATAGGCCAAATGCCCTTAGTCATTCATTCCATTAGATTTCTAGCCATGGACAAGCAAGACATTGTAGGGGATCAATAAGAAAATAGATTATTCAGTGAAGTTCTGAACTAGTAAGTTTTCTTTTTTTGCAGCTTTTTGTTTATTAGGTTAAAAGACATTTTCCTTCCTAGTTCTGGGCACAGAGTGCTACAAAAGTAATCTTCAGTTATTTTCTGTGGTATGATGATGTTTCTCTCAGAGCAGCTGAAAAATGCAAAGCATTATGGTTGGCAGGCACCAGTACTTGTGGCATGCACACTGGAACACAATCTCTCTCATTCTGCAGTGATTCATTTACCACATTTAGCAGTTGTTTCAGATACTTCAGAAACCTTAAAGGAACGAACCATCCCCTTCCATCACCCACTCAAGCTAGGATGGAGATGGGCAGCTGATGCATTCTGTACCTTATATACCATCATGTTTTCAAAACTTGTAGGAGACATAGATGAGGTGTTTGGAGGAACTTCTTGCAACAGGAATTTTGGAAACTCAGCCAATATTGCAGACATATTTAGTAAAACACCAATGACAAGCTTAAAGGGACAGTGTACTCTAATTGGTTCTCCTGTTTTATATGTGCTTGGTTATCCATTTTACATAGTGGGGTGTATTACATTGTTTACAAATAGCTCCTTCATGTTTATTTTGCTTTTGACCTAGCTACTTTTGCCAGTGGTATAGCCACCTATACTGAAAATTTAAATACTTAAGTATTGGCTAAACATTGGTGTAAACATAGTCAGCAGAAGAAACTACACTCCAAGTGGGAGGTAGGAGAGATAAGTAATAAAGTGTTAATTTTAAATTGTTCTCTCAGTATTGGACTTTGTTATACAGACAGACAAGAAAGTGATAAAATAAGGAGAACTGATATCCATGCAAAGTCAGGCCATTGCAATGGGTTATGGTATAAAAAAAACAAATACAGTCATTTCCTATACAAACATAAAACTAAATGATCCATTTCTCAAACATTTTAGACTTTGCTGCTTTTATTACAAGTTATTGGAAACACATTAAGGGGAAACTAATTTTACAGTACATACAGTACACTGTACTTTTAAATGTTTTATTCACACTTTTATATAAAGCTTTTTATTATTCTATTTGGGGTTTTTATAATGTATTACATTATTTTCCTTAATAAATTATTTTGCTGAATAAAAACAACACAGCCAATACAACCTTGGGAGTTGTCCCTATCAGCCAATTAGTAAAATCATGTTATGCAAGTTTCTGTTTGTTAACCTTTTCCCTGCAAGAATATTTTCAACATTTTGATTTCTGTTCTTTTACATAAACTGTATAGAAAACAACATACCTACAATGTCCTCTTAAAGGGACAGTAAACACCTTGAAATTATATATATATATATATATATATATATATATATATATATATATATACACACATAATGAAACAACTTTGCAATAAACTTTAATTTTGTTAAATTTTGTACTCCTTTTATGTAATTTAGCTTGAGCAATTACAATTTCTAATACTTAGAACTTGAAACGCACCCTGATCACTTTTCAAAGCTAACCTTGCTACATATGTATCCCTAATTGTCTTTAACTGATAAAAAATACAAATAAATGCATTCTATACTTTATAACCGTGGTCAATGAGGCAGTCTGCTTACTAAAGCCCAGATTGGTTAATGCAAATAAGGCAGATAGAGGGTGGAGTTTGGCTATATAAAAATAATTACAGAAAAAAGGATATTAATTTGTTTTAAAAACACAGCACAACAGAAATGTTTTGTTCAGGGGTATCTTATATTTACAATGTGTTTACTGTTCCTTTAATGAACAGCATGAACATATTATTGAGATATGCTAGTTATAGCAATGCAGAACTATTGTTTTTCAGTGTAAGTTGATGCTTCATTAATAAAATAATATGTAAGATATCATTTGGTAATAAACACAAATATTAAAAATACAAATTAAAGGACAAGAAAGTCATAGTTTGTGTCACATATGAATACTGAAATCAGCAAAACTTCAATGCACTTAAAGGGACAGTCAAGTAAAAAAAAAACTTTCATGATTTAAATAGGGCATATAATTTTAAACAACTTTCCAATTTACTTTTATCACCAATTTCGCTTTGTTTTCTTTGTATTCTTAGTTGAAAGCTAAATCTAGGAGGTTCATATGCTAATTTCTTAGACCTTGAAGGCCGCTTTTAATCATATAGATAACATTGAGTTTACGCACGTGAGCACTGATTGGCTAAAATGCAAGTCTGTCAAAAGAACTGAAATAAGGGGGCAGTCAGCAGAGGCATTGATACAAGGTAATTACAGAGGTAAAAAGTGTACTATTATAACTGTGTTGGTTATGCAAAACTGGGGAATGGGTAATAAATATATTATATATCTTTTTCAACAACAACAATTCTGTTGTTGACTGTTTTTTTTTTGTTTTTTTTTAAATGGAAGTACATGGTAGAGCTGTCTAACTATTTTTTTTCTGCTGTTAGAAAGTTGAAGGAAACATACGTTTCTGCCTCTAAGAATTTATTTACTGAAAGGAACTGTAAACACCTTGAGATTTGTTATATAAAATGTTAAGTTATGAGTAACTACTTTGCAATATACTTTCATTGTTTATTTTGCCCCTTTTCATGTAATTTAACTTTTCAGAACTGGAATTGCACCCTGCGCCTGCAAACATATCAAGGCTAACCCTGCAACATATGTTTCCTAATTGGGTTTAACTGATAGCAACTGTAGAACAATATATTTTATGCTAACATTATCCAATGGCTAGTCTTGTTGTCTGCAGACTAAAACCCAAATAAGGTAAATAGTGCGTAATTAGTTTTAATTTTTTTTAAACTTGACTGATATGCAACACAACAGGGATATTTTCTATTTACATACTGTCCCTTTAATAATATCTGTCTCCTGACTACATTTTAATATGAGTATTTTACTATTGTTCATTTTTTTCTTAATCAACATATGCAGAGCTTAAATGTAAGTCATCAGATATGACAACAGCTGCAGTATTCCTCTACAAGCAGGTGCACTTTACAGTATGCATATTTATTGGTACTGAGCATAGCAGATACATTCTTGTGGCATGACATTGACTCTTCTACAGAGGCAGCAAATGGCATTCTGAAGCAGAGGCTGAATCAAAATTCTTGGCTTTAACCAGCCTCAGTTAAAGGCATCTCTAGCATTTCATAATAAGGGGACTATTTACTTTATCATTTGGCACAGGGTAGTGCATTGCTTCATTCCAGCAAAGTTTTAAAGAGTTAAAGTAATATGACAAATATATTAGTCAAAACTCCCCAAGAACCCTCCCCCCCATCCCTTAGTGATACATTTTATTCTATCCATCAAGATAGTTTAACCATGTGTTTCCTAAGTGTTGTGGTTGCGGTTCTTATTTTTGGCTACATTACAAGTGGAACGCTATTTATCGCTCCCACTTATGCACGATCTTCGCTACAAGTAAGGTTTTTGCGTGCATCAGGCAGCACGTGTATTACAAGTTAAAAGTAAAACGTTTTCACTCGCATGCTAACCCGATGTGCGCAAAAAGCAGGTTAGGATATTGCGACCTCATTAATGTATTCCCTCATAGAAGTCAATGGAGAGCAAAAAGTGGAAAAACCTAACACCCTACTTGCGTGCAAACCCGATTGCATTTTCTCAAATGCGCTAACCTTGCATGTATTATGAATATTTCACATTCCAATGTTCTTTACATACAAGAATGTTATATTTTTTTATATATATATATATATATATATATATACACACAGCAAGAGACAGGTGAACTCTCACAAACAATTCATCAGGTGCCAGGGTGCTAGAGTAGGTTTGGATATAGTGAACAGAAAACAGCACTCTCTGGACTTAACAGCAAATAAATACTTTATTCGGTAACGTTTTGGGGTATGCTCCCCTTCATCAGACCAGTATTGTTTCAAGTGAGACAAACATTTATACACACATAAGTCCCTCCCCCAGTGAAAAAAACGCCAAACATTGTTGCCATGGCAACCAAATTACAACATACATCTCCATAGTCAATTATTAGTAAAAGTAACATTTACCAATCATCAAAAAACTTGTAAAAGCAATCCTGCTCGTAACACAGGATAAAAAGTGCATAAACAAAAACTTATTCACTGTAGCATCATCATATAAGCAAACGGGTATTATGCGGGCGTATCCCAAAACATGGTACAGAGTTTATAAATAGCCTACATAGGAGACCCAGACAGGTAGAAAATCGCAACAGCATAAGCAGTCAAGGTAAATTAATAAATCACAATTATACAGACAAATTGGTGGATACAGGTTATATATAGCCTATGATGAGATCTCTACAATAGAACTGTTGAAAAATCACATATACCAGCAGAGGACCTGAGGAGTTAACAAATCCCTCTGGAACCACTATTTACACATGTTTATGTTGAACCCAGTGACTATAAATAGTGGTCCCAGAGGGATTTGTTAACTCCTCAGGTCCTCTGCTGGTATATGTGATTTTTCAACAGTTCTATTTAAACCACTACAAGACTTTACCTTTGTGTTTACACGTGTTTATGTTGAACCCAGTGACTATAAACACAAAGGTAAAGTCTTGTGGTGGTTTAAATAGAACTGTTGAAATATCCCATATACCAGCAGAGGACCTGAGGAATTAACAAATTCCTCTGGGACCACTAATTACAGTCACTGGGTTCAACATAAGCATGTGTGAACACATAAGTAAAGTACTGTAGTGGTTTAAATTCATAGGTCGTATGTCATAGTTAATAGGGCGTACCTTAGTCTGTTCACAGGAAGCAATGCCAATCAATCCCCATGTTTAATCCTCTGGGGTGTACTGTGTCCAGCTTATAGATCCATTCGGTCTCTTTTCGGAGTAGCAGAGTATCACGATCTCCCCCCCGGGGTAAAGGGGGAACGTGGTCAATCAATTTAAATCTGAGGTCCGCCACAGAATGGCTCTTTTCCATGAAATGTCTTGCTACAGGTTGATCACTTTTCCCTTTATCAATGGCACTCCCAATGGCACTTCTGTTGTTCGCCATCCTCTTTTTGATGTTGTCTGAGGTTTTACCTATATAGAATAGGCCACAGCTACAGTTCAACATATAGATCACGAATTTGGTGGTACAGGTGAGATAGTGCTTGATCTTATAGTTCACATTAGTGTGAGGGTGCCGAAACTGTCTGCATTGGAGCATAGAGTTGCATGTAACGCAGCTGGGGCAGCCAATAGATCAGAACAGCCAATAGAATGCGAGCTCAATCTGGATCAGCCAATCGGATTGAACTTGAATCTGATTGGCTGATTCAATCAGCCAATCAGATTTTTCCTACCTTAATTCCGATTGGCTGATAGAATCCTATCAGTCAATCGGAATTCGAGGGATGCCATCTTGGATGATGTCACTTAAAGGAACCTTCATTCGTCGGGTAGTCGTCTGGGAAGGAGGATGTTCCACGCCGGAGGTCTTGAAGATTGAGCCGCTCCTCGTAGGATGGATGAAGATAGAAGATGCCGCTTGGATGAAGATGTCTGCCGGTCCAAATGTCCTCTTCTGCCCAGATAGGATGAAGACTTCTGCTGGTCTGAATGTCCTCTTCTGCCCCATCGGATGAAGACTTCGGCCCGGTTGGGTGAAGATGACTCAAGGTAGGGAGATCTTCAGGGGGGTAGTGTTAGGTTTATTTAAGGGGGGTTTGGGTTAGAGTAGGGGTATGTGGGTGGTGGGTTGTAATGTTGGGGGTGGTATTGTGTGTTTTTTTACAGGCAAAAGAGCTGATTACTTTGGAGCATGCCCTGAAAAAAGCCCTTTTAAGGGCTGGTAATAGAGCTGTTAACTTTTGTAATTTAGATTAGGGTAGGGTAATTTTTTTTATTTTGGGGGGCTTTGTTATTTTATTAGGGGTCTTAGAGTAGGTGTAATTAGCTTAAAATTCTTGTAATCTTTTTTTATTTTTTGTAATTTAGTGTTTGTTTGTTTTTGTAATTTAGTTTAGTTTATTTAATTGTAGGTAATTGTAGGTACTAATTTATTTAATTAATTTATTGCTAGTGTAGTGTTAGATTTAATTGTAACTTAGGTTAGGATTTATTTTACAGGTAATTTTGTAATTATTCTAACTAGGTAGCTATTAAATAGTTAATAACTATTTAATAGCTATTGTACCTAGTTAAAATAAATACAAAGTTGTCTGTAAACTAAATATAAATCCTAAAATAGCTACAATATAATTATTCGTTATATTGTAGCTATATTAGGGTTTATTTTACAGGTAAGTATTTAGTTTTAAATAGGAATACTTTAGTTAATAAAATTTAATTTATTTTGTTAGATTAAAATTATATTTAATTTAGGGGGGTGTTAGGGTTAGGGTTAGACTTATCTTTAGGGGTTAATACATTTATTATAGTGGCGGCGAGGTCCGGTCGGCAGGGGGTTAATAAATATAATATAGGGGTCGGCAATGTTGGGTGCAGCTGATTTGAATAGCCAATAGAATTACAGTAGCTCTTATTCTATTGGCTATTCAAATCAGCCAATAGAATTACAGTAGCTCTCATCCGATTGGCTGATTTGAATTTGAAGGGTCAAATCAGCCAATAGGAATTCAAGGGACGCCATTTTTAATCGCGTACCTTGAATTCCTATTCAGTGTACGGAGGAGATCGTATGAAGAGGATCCTCCACGCTCCATGGCTCCATGGTCTTCAGTTCCAGCGTCGCCGATCTTCAGTTCCAGCGTGGCTGGTCTTCAGTTCCAGAGTCAAGGGTCTTCAGCTCCGCGGTCATCGGTCTTCAACTCCTCCACTCCACGCCGGCTGGTTCCTGGAAGAAGAGGTCGCCGCTTGAAAGAAGACTTCTCCGCCTGGAACAGGACCTTCTCCGCCGGTCTTCAGGACAGGTAAGGACCACTTGGGGGTTAGACTTAGATTTTTTTAAGGGGGGATCGGGTGGGTTTTAGAGTAGGGGTGTGTGGGTGGTGGGTTGTAATGTGTGTGGGGGGGTTATTCTTTTTTTTTACAGGTATAAGAGCTGATTACTTTGGGGCAATGCCCCACAAAAGGCCCTTTTAAGGGCTGGTAATAGAGCTGATTACTTTTGTAATTTAGTTTAGGGTAGGGAAATTTTATTATTTTGGGGGGCTTTGTTATTTTATTAGGGGGCTTAGATTAGGTGTAATTAGCTTAAAATTCTTGTAATATTTTTTTATTTTTTGTAATTTAGTGGGGGTTTTTTGTAATATAGTTTAGTTTATTTAATTATATTTTAGTTTAGATAATTGTAGTTTATTTAATTAATTTATTGATAGTGTAGTGTTAGGTGTACAGTATTTGTAACTTAGGTTAGGATATATTTTACAGGTAATTTTGTAATTATTTTAACTAGGTAGCTATTAAATAGTTATTAACTATTTAATAGCTATTGTACCTAGTTAAAATAAATACAAAATTACCTTTAAAATAAATATAAACCCTAAAATAGCTACAATGTAATTATTAATTATATTGTAGCTATCTTAGGGTTTATTTTATAGGTAAGTATTTAGTTTTAAATAGGAATAATTTAGTTATTAATATTAATAATATATAGATTTATTTAAATAATGATTGTTAGGGGGTGTTAGGGTTAGACTTAGGTTTAGGGGTTAATATAGTTAATATAGGTGGCGGCGGTGTAGGGGGCTCAGATTAGGGGTTAATATAGTTAATATAGGTGGCGGCGGTGTAGGGGGCTTAGATTAGGGGTTAAAGGGACAGTCAACCATAGAATTGTTATTGTTTTAAAATATAGATAATCCCTTTATTACTCATTCCCCAGTTTTGCATAACCAACACAGTTATATTAATGTACTTTTTACCTTTGTGATTACCTTGTATCTAGGAACCTTCTTCCAGCCCCCTGATCACATGACTGTGACTGTTTATTATCTATTGTCTTAAATTTAGCATTGTATTGTGCTAGATCTTAAATAACTTTCTGTGCCTGAACACAGTGTTATCTATATAGCCCACGTGTACTTTCTGTCTCTTTGTGTTGAAAGAGATTTAAAAAGCATGTGATAAGAGGCAGCCCTCAAAGGCTTAGAAATTAGCATATGAGCCTACCTATGTTTAGTTTAAACTAAGAATACCAAGAGAAAAAAGCAAATTTGATGATAAAAGTAAATTGGAAAGTGAATTAAAATTAAAAGTCCTATCTGAATAATGAAAGTTTAATTTATACTTGACTGTCCCTTTAATATAGTTAATATAGGTGGCGGCGGTGTAGGGGGCTCAGATTAGGGGTTAATACATTTAATATAGGTGGCGGAGGTGTAGGGGGATTAGATTAGGGGTTAATACATTTAATATAGGTGGCGGCGGAGTAAGGGGATCAGATTAGGGGGTAATACATTTAATATAGCTTGCGGCGGTGTAGGGGGGGTCAGATTAGGGGGTAATACATTTAATATAGCTGGCGGCGGTGTAGAGGGATCAGATTAGGGGGTATACATTTAATATAGCTGGCGGCGGTGTAGGGGTATCAGATTAGGGGGTAATACATTTAATGTAGGTGGCGGCGGTGTAGGGGGGTCAGATTAGGGGGTAATACATATAATGTAGGTGGCGGCGGAGTCCGGGAGCGGCGGTTTAGGGGTTAAACACTTTATTAGGGATTGCAGCGGGGGATTGCGGTTGACAGGTAGATAGACATTGCGCATGCGTTAGGTGTTTTATTTTGAAGGCAGTTTAGGGAGTTACGGGGCTCCAATACTCAGCGTAAGGCTTACTACGCCTGCATTTTGTGGCGAGGTGAAAATGGAGTAAGATTTCTCCATATTCGCCACGTAAGTCCTTACGCTGTATATTGGATACCAAACTGCACGGCTTTTCTATACCAGTCTATGGGCCAAAAAACTACAGCCGAAGGGTGAAATATACGAGCGTAACTTCTATGTAACGCCGTATATAGGATACTAAACCAGCGCAATATTTGGCGTCGCCGGATTTTGCGGGCAACGCTGCATATCGGATCGGGCCCCTGATATGTAAATATTTTAGACCTATCTATGTTTCTTTTTTGTGTAAGATAAACAGGCATCTATACTATCTCCAGGTGATTTATGTTTTAGAGACAGAGAACCATTAAAGCGTATACACAACTGAGAATGCCTGATCTGAACAGGATGGCTCAGTGCCGCCCAGCACCTGTCCCATTCACAAATAAGAAAATAATTAAATGCTATTTCAAAATGATAATTACTCAACAGCAGGCAGCTAAATGGCCAACCAGGATATATCCAGACAGCCAGTCTGCGTGCATGTGGTATTAGAGGATGCCATAAAGCCAACTAAGCTATTCATGCGATGTCTAATATGTTAAATAAAATACTTTTAGTTCCATCAAGTCATTTTTGCAGAGGGTATTCAGTGAGTTGTTTTACCCACTGGTTCTTCTACTCTGCATTATGGAACAAAGTACATCCATATTCTAAACATACAGAGAAACTAAGAAGAGACCATTAGGATTACAGATGAGCACAAAATGCCTGAGATATCTAAGAATTGGGAAAAAGCTTGGTATGTTAATGCACATATTTAAAATAATACAGATTTCATTGTATACTGTCATGTTGTTTATCATAAACATACCTCCCAACATCCCGATTTTAGGGGTCTATCCCGCTGTCCCAGGTTGCTAGCCATCTGTCCCGCATTGCCCCATGCATTTAAAAAATATATATATACAGGGAGTGCAGAATTATTAGGCAAGTTGTATTTTTGAGGATTAATTTTATTATTGAACAACAACCATGTTCTCAATGAACCCAAAAAACTCATTAATATCAAAGCTGAATAGTTTTGGAAGTAGTTTTTAGTTTGTTTTTAGTTATAGCTATTTTAGGGGGATATCTGTGTGTGCAGGTGACTATTACTGTGCATAATTATTAGGCAACTTAACAAAAAACAAATATATACCCATTTCAATTATTTATTTTTACCAGTGAAACCAATATAACATCTCAACATTCACAAATATACATTTCTGACATTCAAAAACAAAACAAAAACAAATCAGTGACCAAAATAGCCACCTTTCTTTGCAAAGACACTCAAAAGCCTGCCATCCATGGATTCTGTCAGTGTTTTGATCTGTTCACCATCAACATTGCGTGCAGCAGCAACCACAGCCTCCCAGACACTGTTCAGAGAGGTGTACTGTTTTCCCTTCTTGTAAATCTCACATTTGATGATGGACCACAGGTTCTCAATGGGGTTCAGATCAGGTGAACAAGGAGGCCATGTCATTAGATTTTCTTCTTTTATACCCTTTCTTGCCAGCCACGCTGTGGAGTACTTGGACGCGTGTGATGGAGCATTGTCCTGCATGAAAATCATGTTTTTCTTGAAGGATGCAGACTTCTTCCTGTACCACTGCTTGAAGAAGGTGTCTTCCAGAAACTGCCAGTAGGACTGGGAGTTGAGCTTGACTCCATCCTCAACCCGAAAAGGCCCCACAAGCTCATCTTTGATGATACCAGCCCAAACCAGTACTCCACCTCCACCTTGCTGGCGTCTGAGTCGGACTGGAGCTCTCTGTCCTTTACTAATCCAGCCACGGGCCCATCCATCTGGCCCATCAAGACTCACTCTCATTTCATCAGTCCATAAAACCTTAGAAAAATCAGTGTTGAGATATTTCTTGGCCCAGTCTTGACGTTTCAGCTTGTGTGTCTTGTTCAGTGGTGGTCGTCTTTCAGCCTTTCTTACCTTGGCCATGTCTTGCACACCTTGTGCTTTTGGGCACTTCAGTGATGTTGCAGCTCTGAAATATGGCCAAACTGGTGGCAAGTGGCATCTTGGCAGCTGCACGCTTGACTTTTCTCAGTTCATGGGCAGTTATTTTGCGCCTTGGTTTTTCCACACGCTTCTTGCGACCCTGTTGACTATTTTGAATGAAACGCTTGATTGTTCGATGATCACGCTTCAAGTCCTTCTTTTGACCCATTTTGCCAAAGGAAAGGAAGTTGCCTAATAATTATGCACACCTGATACAGGGTGTTGATGTCATTAGACCACACCCCTTCTCATTACAGAGATGCACATCACCTAATATGCTTAATTGGTAGTAGGCTTTCGAGCCTATACAGCTTGGAGTAAGACAACATGCATAAAGAGGATGATGTGGTCAAAATACTAATTTGCCTAATAATTCTGCACTCCCTGTATGTATATATATATATATATATATATATATTATTTTTTTTTAATTCTATTGGGCCCATACTCAGAAGCAGCTGGCTGAATGGTGTGTGGGTTAAGTAGGAGTAAGACGGCTGTATGCCCTCTGTCCTCAGGTAATGGTGACCTCTAACCCCTGGTAGTGATGACGTCTAACCCCTGGTGATAATACTAGCATGCCTTCTGTTTTATACAATGAGCAATGCAACACCAGGGTAAGGAACAGTGGCCACCTCAGACTGCCAGCTAATGTGCTTGCCAACCCCAGGACCCAATACAATGAGTTACAGGTACCCATATGTGATGTAGTGTGTGTGTCTATCTGTATCTATAAGTGTTTATGTGTGTGTATCTGCATGTATAGGTGTAAGCTGTGTAGTGTGTGTGCATGTGTGTGTATCTGTATGTATAAGTGTGTGTGTGTGTGTGTGTGTATCTGCATGTATAAGTGTATGCTATGTAGTGTGTGTGTCTGCATATACAAATGTAAGCTATGTAATGTGTGTATCTGTGTGTTTTAGTGTATACTATGTAGTGTGTGTATCTGCATGTGTTAGTGTATACTATGTAGTGTGTGTGCATCTGCATGTATAAGTGTAAGCTGTATAGTGTGTGTGTGTCTGCATGTATAAGTGTAAGGTATGAAATGTGTGTATCTACATGTATAAATGTAAGCTATGATGTGTGCGTATCTGCATGTATAAGTGTATACTATGTAGTGTGTGTGTGTGTGTATCTGCATGTATAAGTGTATGCTATGTAGTGTGTGTGTGTGTGTATCTGCATGTATAAGTGTATACTATGTAGTGAGTGTGTGTATCCGCATGTATAAGTGTATGCTCTGTAGTGTGTGTGCGTGTGTATCTGTATGTATAAGTGTGTGTATGTGTATCTGCATGTATAAGTGTATGCTGTGTAGTATGTATGTATAGGTGTATGCTGTGTAGTGTGTTTCTGTATGTATAAGTGTATGCTATGTAGTGTGTGTGTATCTGTATGTATAAGTGTAAGCTATGTAGTGTGGGTGTGTATCTGTATGTATAAGTGTAAGCTATGTAGTGTGTGTGTGTGTCTGCATGTGTAAGTGTATGCTATGTAGTGTGTGTGTGTATCTGTATGTACAAGTGTAAGCTATGTAGTGTGTGTGTATCTGCATGTGTAAGTGTATGCTATGTATTGTGTGTATGTATCTGTATGTATAAGTGTATGCTATGTAGTGTGTGTGTGTATGTGCATGTGTAAGTGTATGCTATGTAGTGTGCTACTGTGCATTTTTGCTAACTTTAAAGGCCAGAATCTAGAATATTAATGGGGAATGCAGAGAACAGTTTTAAAGAATCTATTAAATGTCCAATTAAGATTTAGCACTGTCTCTGCAAAGGTTAATTAAATACAGAGCTCACATAGCTATACCAGTGGTTTGAGCTTGTGTTTGATTTGCTTCCTGCCTAAGAGTAAAAAAATATGACTTTATTTAGAATTTTATTTATATTACTTTGGTCTTATGATTTCTTTAAGCCCCGCCCCTGCGGGAGGTATGTAATAATTGCCTATATGTATTTAATATATAATCATACAATACGATATTACCATTTGCACGTTTTATATGTGTTATTTTTATACAATAATTAAAGGACGAGTCAACACAGTAGATTTGCATAATAAACAATTGCAAGATAACAAGACAATGCAATAGCACTTAGTCTGAACTTCAAATGAGTAGTAGATTTTTGTCTGACAATTTTAAAAGTTATGTCTTTTTCCACTCCCCCTGTACCATGTGACAGCCATCAGCCAATCACAAATGCATACACGTACCATGTGACAGCCATCAGCCATTTACAAATACATACACACTTATTCTTGCACATGCTCAGTAGGAGCTGGTGACTCAAAAAGTTTAAATATAAAAAGACTGTGCACATTTAGTTAATGGAAGTAAATTGGAAAGTTGTTTAAAATGGCATGCTCTATCTGAATAATGAAAGTTTAATTTTGATTGAGTGTCCCTTTAATATATTATTAATAATTTATATATCAAGGTACAGATAGTGGAGCACAATCCATATCACAAGAAGCACAAACCCGATCATGATGCCGTATTACAAATTGGAAGTGAAAAAAAAATATTGCTGTCTATACTTTCTATGATGAGTCAAAGTGGAAACTCACACTCACATTACAAAGTCATGGTTAACATGCAGTATAAGGCCGCTTGTGTATTCTGTTTGTATTCTGAGTCTTTGTTCTTTGCATTTTGGGGGCTTTATTGAACTTAAATGCTTTTATAGTTTGTGGATCTGCTTAACTTCTGGTTAAAACTACTTCCATATTTTAGATAACTTGCATTTATTCTAGGAACTCAGACAATTCCTATTTTGACAGTTTGGATTTGTGTGTCTCTTGGTTTGATTAGGTTTTCCTTGAGACATTACTCTGACAATTTGGATTTATATTATATTTATCTAAGCTGTTTCAACCTTGACTGTTTGACAGTGCACCCTTTACTCCTCTTTCTGTTCATTTGCTATTTCTCTGCCTTTCTCCATTTCATGAAAGCAGCACTCCAGTTACCTTGAGCAGTAAAAGCATTCATCTGGATTATGTGACCAAGGTAATTTGTTATGCGCTGAATCTGTACAGTGCCTCTTAGTTTGTTTACAACATTTTGTTTGTTTGTTTTGCATTGTAGGCTACTGATTTAACCAATTGTGAGAGAGATAGTTTAGTTTATTCTTTTACCCTTGTCGCATTTTGATACTGTGGGCCAGATTACAAGTGAAGGGCAATTCAATGCTTTGGCTTTATTGTTAATTGCGCTAGAAGTAATATTTTTGTGCTCTTTGGGTTGAAAGTAAACTTTTTTCGCTCTAACGGTAACCCGACGAGAGCAAAAATCCGAAGTTAGGTATGAGATGTGTGCAGAACCTTGCAGCTTGCACTAATAAAAATATAGTTAATGCTGAACCATAACATGTCAGTATGGTCTGCAGAACTTTTTCTGAGGGGTTAGTAAAAAAAAATATGAAAGGCAACATTTCTCGCAACAGAGCTTTGCTTTTAAAAAATGGAAGCTCATAAGAGTGATTGAAGTGGGTTCTTATAGATAAATACAAGTAGCAAAATTCCAATGGTGGACACCTTCCCAACCTTTACCCCTTACCCCTCTGAACATGTCATCAGAGGGCAGAGCTTGGCAGCCATTTCAAAGTTAACAGAAACAATAGTATATATTAGACAGGTAATATCCCTTTAAATTGTGACAAGTGATTCTCACACCTGAGGACACAGGTGTATATAAAGAGCTTTGACACCTTTATTGTTAGTCCATGAATAAGGCAGGGGGCTGCCGAAATGCGTAGGACCTTATTTTCACTTGTCACTAAGGGATTAAGCTTTTATGCTTTTTAATATGTGTTTTCAATAAAGAACTTTAACTTTACGCCTTGAGGCTTGCTGGTCATCTTTGCTGCAGAAACAATAGTAATTAACTTTTTTAATGTTACTGTTGCATGGTATAGAAAGGGGAGCAGGGGGATATTTGCAGCTTAATCTAAAGTAAGACTTTAAGATGACTAAGGTGTAGACTGTCCCTTTAAGGATAATTAAAACAAATATTTAATAATATTTATTATTTTGAATGCAGCATATTTAAGTACATTCATAATCAAGAATGAACGTCACATAGGCCAAATATTCAGTCTGTCCTAGTTTTCCTATTATGACATTGTTACTGCTATATTTAGATTAAAAGGATAGCGACAAAAGATTGTAATATGATTATCAGTTCACACCGCAGTCGTTTGAAATACAATATTGTTTAAATTTTACAGCTGCATGATAAAGTGTTGGAATAAGCGCTGGAGCGTTGATATTTCTTTGAAGACTAAACAAATGCAGTTGTTCATAGAAAGTAGTTACAGTGACGTTTGTACCTATAATTGTATTATCTGACTTGTGCATGTTCCAGGATGTCATTTAGGCAGCTGCCGCATAGAGAAGTAGTTTCCTTTGAAACCATAGCGCAAGGTCACATTTGTTAAGTCAGACACTAGAGATTGTTTAAAACATATTATTGTTTAGTAAATAGTAACAGATAGAGCTCTAGGAAAAGGCATTATAATTATTATGATTAGTAAACATATTGATTTCAATTACATGTACAGATTTGGCTGCTGTGTTTTACCTACAATGTTTTTCAGGAACAAGTAACAAGTCAGCTATATGGCATTTCAAGATGGTGTTTTTGCAATGCAGGTGCAATAGCCTAGAATAACTAACAGGAGTAGGACCTTTAGGTCTCATTACCAATGCACAGGCAAGTAAGAACAAGTACATGCCAAAAGTCCCAGCACTCTGTACATTTGCTATTTGTATGGTACTTTATATTTGAGTCCCGAGTGGAAAACAATGTTACACATCTGAGTCATGTGGCAGTGCTGAGACGATAGTCTTAAAATGACATACTCTTATGCATTAGAGCATGTCATTTTTTGGAATATTATGGCCCTTTAAGGAATTGATTAAATACGTTTTTCCATTTATACTTGATTTTTTTAAAGTTGTTGACCTACCATTCTAGGCATGCTGACAACCTACACCATTTAATCACATGCATGTAAAAAAAATCCCACAGTATTTTGCAGCCAATTGGATTTTGTCTTTGTTACTTTTAAATTACTATAGGCAAGAATTGATGTAAAATGTTGGTTTCTTCCTAACCTAGGGGACCTGGCTTTGAGTAAAGAATCCTGTTCTAGGATAGACCAATCATTTTTCAATATAGATTTGATATAGGACACTGGTTTTAAAACCTGTCCTTAGGCCTCCCCAACAGGTCAGATTTTCAGGATTACATTGGATGAGAACAGGTAAAATAACCATGTTTACTAATCACCTGATTATTTAATCTGTCCACCTGTTCAGATATCCTCAAAATCTGGCCTGTTAGGGAGGCTTGAGGACAGGGTTAGCATGGCCGACATCACTCTGGCGCAACTCATACTTTCAATAGATATCGCGTGGACGCTAACTTGTGCTGGTATTACAAGTTGAAAATGATAGTTTGTGCTTAAACATAATCCAGAACTGCGACTTGAGAACTGAAGTAACCCGTAAATATAAGAAAATAAGTTGCACAAAACACATTAAATTAAATTATTACATACATATATACACTTTTTAATAAAAATATATAATTTAAATATTAATAAAAAGGTTTTAGGGGTGGAGCCTAGCAGCCCAGGTTAATGGCTGCACACTGAGATGGCTCTGCAGACCGGAGAATTGCAGAGAAATAATATGATCACCTACTAGCTATCGTTCGCTGGGGAGTGGAGGGGAAAGCTACACAAATTAGATTGGCAACATAAGAAGGCTCTGTGATCTCTATATTTTAAGATAATTCAGCGAAAAAAGAGACACCACGGAAGTACGCCATCCCTGATGGGCACCAAAGAAGGGGACTCTTAACACCATACCTACTGTGCATCAAGGAGCTGGAGCCGCAAAGACAAGACCGGAACACATCACAACCCGAGTGACAGTCAGAGGGACTTCGGCTGACACCAAAGGGCACAAGCGAGTCCTACACGGAGAAATTCAGACTTGCGGTGACCACATGGGAGCCGGGCCTTACATCTGATAAGCTCCGGTGATGCAGATTCTTATGAGGGTGCACCTTATAATGGCCAGAGGATCTCGCTGGAAGCAAACAGAGAACAAGGTGATAGGACAGTACATCGCAAATATCCTGAGAGGGTAAGATAAAGCACGTTACTGTAGATTTGTTGTGGGCCTTCTCAAATTAGCCACGTGGGATGCAGCTAAGTGCATAGTTGAACTTTAGAAAGGTTGCAGCAACAACGGTCTAACTGTTACACACTCCTTTAAGCCTAGGGTACTGACTAACCTGCACTAAACTGCTGCACACAAGGGACTCAATTCTCAATCCTTAATACTAAAGCAACCTGGTGAAGACATAAGATCACTGATTACTTATAACAAGAAGCACTATCTGGGGTGCTATACATACGGGCATGCCCTGCAAACGTGCCCCCAGAACAGATAAACAGGCTCCCTCATTACTCATGAGCCAATATTTGATACCACAAACACCTTCTGCAGATCATCCAGCTGATCAGGCTATACACTCATCTGAGCCTCATCTGGAACAAGCAGGAGCTTCACTTATCACCAGAGAAGATTTGAAATTACTTTCTTCTAAAGAAGATATTAAAGAAGTCTTCTCTGAGGTTAGTGGTCTCTTCGGAGAACTTAAAAAGGATATTACTCAGCTGAATGCCAGAATAGATTCTATAGAACAGTCACACACCACAATACAATCGGAGGTGAAAAGCAACTCCCAGAATATATCACAACAAAATGACGCCATCAATTTCCTATTAGATAAGATTGAAGATCTTGATAATCGCAATAGAAGGAATAACCTATGTGTTAGAGGCATCCCTGAATCTGTATCCCCTGCCTGTTGCATTAATTGGCTATCTGCAAGATCTATTTAGAGTCATTAAGTGCACCCCCACATCCCCAGCTGTCCCAATAGAAAGGGCCCACAGATCTCTATCCCCTAAACCCACAGCAAAAGCTCCCCCTAGGGATGTGATAATTAGTTTCCTCAGCTATGTGGACAAGGAGGGAATCTCCAGATGTGCCAGAACTAAGACTCCACTTACGCACACCGGGATAACACTCCAGATCTTCTCAGATCTCTCACCCGCAACCTTGCAAAAACGAAGGGAACTCAGGAATATTACAGAAGCTCTCAGAAGCCATAAAATAACATACCACTGGGGATTCCCTCTAAGTATAATCGCAAATCACAACGGACAAACAGCTGTATACAGAACGGAACAAGACCTCCCAAGTTTTTTTTAAAACATTGGGCATCACACAGAACATAACACCTGATCCTGATCTACAATCCCGAATCTGTATACCTAGACAAATCCAGCATCATCCTGCGAACCTCAACTCAGAAAGTGATAGATCACCCGATGCAGGCACTAGCTCAATGAGCTGGTCAGAGGACATACAAAGTCAAGAGTCGTCGGAAAGAAAATAATGTAAAGAAGGACATCAGGACCTCACCTACCGCCACCAACTGAATCGAGTGACCTCTGACAGCATTTTCACTATTGTTTGCGGGACCACTCCCTACTTATGATCCACTCTTAGAACATTTGGAGAAGACTTTGAATATGAAAAACAATCCTATGGGACTCACAGGAAATAGCAGCAAGCAGATGAGTAAACTGTAGTACAATGTTTAACCTGTATATATTTATTTTTGCACTTCATATGTTAAGTTTAAGTTTTTTGTTTTCTAGGCAATGGATGTTTTATTATTTAGAAAATCAGTCCCGTATGTCAGACTGTTTAAACTCCACTATGACACATAACTGAAGATCTTAAAGTTCCGCCATTTGTATATAAGTCAGGCAAAATGACCGATGACTGATCTCAATACTGCTATCTCCTACCCTGAAATTAACTCCCACTACATAATATCAACTTTGACTACTGTTAAGACCGCTCTATACAGAGGCTGACGGGATCTATTCAATATAGCTTTAAAACATTGCACTCTGTTCTTACAAAGACGACCGGGTTAGATATAGTCCTCCCCTCGGACCGTCCCCCTCTGCTGAACACGAACCCCCTTCTTCGACACCCATGACCCCCTCCCCCCTAGTCTAGCGAATGAATTCCCTTAAAGTATGAAACAATATCATATTCAACGACCACATGATATTATACCACCAAACAAATAGGCAATACAAGGTCTCATTACCCACAACCTATTGTTAGCAATATAACTGTTACGCTGTTATTGTTATACTTTTGCTAATACAATTTTCAAGTCTGTTTGGACCTGTTAACTAACTAATTATATACTCCCTGAGAGTTGGAACACTCCCCACTCTTGACAATTTACACTTAGCCTCTGTACTGTACACATATATTACTTGTATAGCACAGTTGGTCGAGTCGGGTGCGGACGGCACCTTATTCCCTTATATATCCCCTATTCCCCTTCTACCCTTATCATTCCCCTGTCACTACGTTAGGCATGACTGCTAAACACAATCAGTACCCCATTTGGATACATATAGGCATTACACTAATGCTACACATTTGTATATATAATATGCCTAATTCAAACAAGACACCACCCATTACCTTTACCACTATTAACGTTAAAGGATTTAACACTCCACAAAAAAGAAACATAGTACTCACGGATTTACACAAACAAAATTGTGCAATCATATTGCTCCAAGAAACTCGTTTCAAAAAAGGCAAAGAACAGCGCTGGCTCCACCATAGGTACTCTGCTGCGTTTTTTGCCTCTGGTCCAACCAAAAGAAATGGGGTAGGTATTCTTTTTAGAAAAGATATACCCTTCCAAAAACTGCAACTAGAACAAGATACTGATGGTAGATTGATGATCCTGACAGGATTATTATACAATAGTCCCCTCACTATAGTCAATGCTTACTTTACGAACAGAGCACAAAAAGCTTTCATGAGGCATTTGTCCAATAAAATACTGTCCAATAAAATCATAGATCACAAAAAAGGGTTGGTAAATGTTGGGGGGGACTTTAATGTACCATTGAATCCTAACATAGATACACAGACAGGCAACACACATATCCCTCAGAGAGATATAAAAAATATCAACAATCAACTGCACACCCTAGCGTTGCATGATGTCTGGCGCACTTTCCATCCCACTACATCTGACTTTACGTTTTACTCGCACCCACATAATTCATATTTGTGCATTGATTAAATATTAACAGATGCACTCACACTATCCCTGGTTAAAAAAGTGAACATACACTCAATAACGTTGTCGGACCATGCCCCTGTCTCCTGCACAATTTACTGGCCAGAAAAAACAGTAATCCCCTTTCAATGGAGACTGGATGAGACCCTTCTAGATCACCTGATTATTGGCCAGGAAATAGAAAAAGTTCTAAAAGAATATTTTTCACTCAACGAGGACACAGTTACGTCCTACTCTAATATTTGGGAGGTGCACAAATGTGTCCTAAGAGGAGAGTTCATCAAACACAAATCAACCCTTGCTAATCAGCATAGACTTAGACGTGACTGCCTACTGGACAAATTATGTACATTAGAGCAAGCCCATAAACGCTCTCTTAAAAATTATATATTACTTACAGAGTTAAAAGAAACTAGAGCAGAACTTAATAACTATATGCAATATGAATATCAGAAACAAGCCTTCACTCTTCAACAAAAATACTTTGAGCAGGGAAACAGGTCAGGAAAACTAAACTAACTGAAATACTAACAGCCATCAAAAACTTACCCACAGGGAAAAGTCCGGGCCCTGATGGGTTCAGTACTAAATACTATAAAAAAAAATCCCAGATTTTAGCTCCCAGACTACACAAAATTTTCGGCACTTTGGGAGACAATAATGGTTTCCCCAAATCATGTTAGAAGCCCACATCACTGTCCTTCCAAAACCCGGAAAACCCCCAAACGCTCCACAAAATTTTCGTCCCATCTCCCTACTGAACACGGACATCAAGATTTTCGCTAAAATATTAGCTGATAGACTAAACCCAATTCTTAACCAAATTATATCAACAGATCAAGTCGGTTTCATCCCTAATAGAGAGGCAAGGGATAATACCTTGAAAGTTACTCAACTTATAGCATACACACAGGCCAATCATATCTCAATTTCTCTAATTTTCACCGACGCGGAAAAAAGTGTTTGACAGGGTGGACTGGGATTTTCTCAGGGCCCCCCGTCCAAATTCAATATGGGCCAAATATTCATAAATAGAGTTTTTTCTTTGTACTCAGAACCCACGGCTAGAATTAAAGTTAATTCAATTTTATCAGAACCCTTTACCATCAGAAATGGAACCCGACAAGGTTGTCCGCTATGTCCAATATTATTTGCGTTATCGATTGAAATTCTAGCACGTAAAATTAGATCAAATCCTCTTATTAAAGGCATCCACACAACACACTCTGAATACAAATTGGAAATGTACGCAGATGGCATCCTCCTTTCTATCACAGAATCAGAAAACTCTCTACCTCGCTGATGGAGGAATTCAGGGATTATGGCCAACACTCAAATTTCCACCTTAATCTGAACAAATCAGAAATATTAAACATAAATACGCCTGCCCCTGCTATAGCAAAGATGAAAGAAACATGCCCTCTTCGATTTCAGACCTCTCAACTAAAATATTTAGGTATTTATCTGACCACAGACACACAGGCCTCATTCTCAACTAACTATAAACAACTGTTAACAGATATCACTAGAAATCTTTCCTGCTGGAAAAATAAACCACTCTCGTGGATTGGTAGAATCCATGTAGTAAAGATGAATATCCTACCTAGGATTCTATATTTATTACAAACCCTTCCAATCCCTCTACCCAAAAATTACATACCACACCTACAAGGAAACATAGAACAGTTTATATGGGGCTCCACCAAGCTGAGAATCCCTAGGAAAACATTATATATGACTAGAGACAAGGGAGGACTGGCAGTACCACATTTAGTGAGATACAGACTTACCACATTAGTACAAAGACTCACAGACTAGTGCCACAATTCTGACCGCAAACAATGGATACAGTTGGACAGAGAAATTCTTGATGCCCCTAATGCGGGTTGGCTGTGCTGGCTGCGGAGAGACCTAAGACGATAGGCAGTTATCCTCTTCTCCTGGAATTTTTTTACTCAATGGGACAAACTGGTAGCAACCAGTACCCACGTTGCATCCAAGCCATCCCCCTTGACCCCACTGTTTAATAATCCTGAACTTCCTTTCCTCCCTTCCATTCAGTATACACAACATTACGCTCCTAAAATCTCGATACAAACATGGAAAATTTTTACTAAAGATGGAAAACTTAATTCAAGACAAGAACTAAGTGAGAGAGAACCTTGGTTCCCTTCCTCATGGTACTCATATGCACAACTAACCCATTATTTTAGCTCCCATAAGCAAAAACTTTCTCATCAGGCCCCTCAAGGAGTTTGAATCTTTGTGTTCACTCCCCTTCACACCTCGTCACACAATCTCCATCATATACAGAATCCTATCAAATACTGGACCAGATGACCTCCCTTCATATTGCCATAAATGGTGCAGAGATTTGGGTATAGAAATTGATGGTAAAGAATGGAGAAAGGCATTTAGTCATCACAAAAAGTCCTCGGTTTCAGCAAAAATTCTGGAGATGAGTTATAAATTCTTATCCAGATGGTACCTCACTCCGCAGAGGATACAAAAAATTTTCAAACATGCTAGGAATACTAATAAATGCTGGCGTAACTGTGGAGAGACTGCTGATATCCTACACATCTGGTGGGCTTGCCCTAGATTAGACTCCTTCTGGTCCCAAGTCATTACACATATGAACAATACTCTTTCTACACAAATCCCACAGGACCCACGCGTCCTTCTATTACTTGACCTTCCAAACCTTAAGGATGACACCAAAATGTCCCTGCTGTACATAATGATAAGTAGCGATAAAATTCCACAAAGATACCACAAAGGTGGAAAACACAAAATATTCCCACTCTGAAATTATGGATAGACCAAGTGAACACGCTATTAGCACTCAAGAGATATCACTACTTAAAGGTAGGGAAAATATCCACACAAAACTAATGCTAATGAGATGGAACGCCACCAATAACAACCAGGCAGATCAACAGACCCGATAGAGCAGTAATCCAAATTTCAAAAAATTTGCACCCCCCCCTACCCTATGTCTGATTCCCGTCTTTCCTTATTTACTCTCCCCTTCTCCCGTCGCCCGCCTGCACCCGACAATGACAGCAATGACAAAGATGTCACCACTTACAAGCCTGAATGAACACTGAACTGTAATATATGATTATATTAATAAGACCTCGTAATGGGGGAAAGCAGAGGAGTTTCAACTCCTTTATTCAATATCTCCTCCAGTGCTGAATTATTAGTATTGTTTTTACTATATTTCTACTGTACTATTTTCCTAAATATTTACTTAAGTTTTTAAAGTTAATTGGACTGCAGACATCCACTCCCCTTTACCCATACTGCCATAACATATAGACTCTTGCAATTAGGATCATCTAGCAGAAAGAGGATGAAGAAAGCATTACTGTCAAGATCTAGTTACTGGAACTTATTCCCTTGTACACAAGAAGCGGATATCTTTCTGGACTTACATCTAATTAGGTTATAACCAACTCAGTCACTGTTTACTATATTGTTACATGGAATTGATATTTCTCTTTTTCTGTACTGTACTTGTTATTTCAATAAAAAAAAAAAAAAAGGTTTTAAAAGGGATACGGTATATGTCAAGGTGTTAGACTGGAAAGGGATCCAATATACATACATAGAAACACATATAAATACATATAAACACATAGATACATATAAAGTATACATATAGTATATATACACTTTAAAGTTATATATCTTTAAAAAAAATTGCTTGTGTTTTTTTTTTAATTACATTTGACAAAGACTTGAGTGCAAGCTTAAACATCATGGCTTCCTTTAATCTTTTGAAATAAAAGCTGGATTTTTATATCTAAAAGTGCCTGTGATGAGGATTCCTAATGGGGGTATAAGCTGTGCCCTGAAACCTTGTTGATATATATATTTTGTAAAATATATATCTATATCTATATATCTATATGCATGAATACATACTGTATGTATGTATGTATATGTATATATATATATATATATATATATATATATATATATATATATATACAGGTGGCCCTCGGTTTACAACGGTTCAATTTGCACCGTTTCAGAATAACAACCTTTTTTTCCAGTCATGTGACTGCTATTGAGAAGCAGTGCATTGATTAAAAAAAGCCAGTAGGTGGAGTTGTCCGCTTGTGTTGCAGCAAATATATGCAAGCCAGGCAAGCTGAAATTAATCAGTTTAACCAGACCTGAGCTATCGAGCAGATTTCAAAGGAACAAGATCTTCCTGTCTATAAATTAGTCCAGTTTGGAATGCATATAAAGAACTGTTTGCAGAAAAATGCAAGTAAAGTCTGTGTTGTGTGATTATTTTATTAGGTTTATAATGCTGTTTAGCAAATGTTTTTGTTCATTTAACTTAGTTTAATGATATATTCTGTTTTGTGTAATTGTTTTATTAGGTTTATAATTCTGTTTAGCATGTAAAGTCTTCATTTCAAAGCTTTAAACATATTGTATTGTGTGTTACTTATGACAATTTTGAGAGGGGCCTGGAACCTTACTCCCTCACTTCCCATTGACTTACATTATAAACTGGGTTTCAATTTACAACAGTTTCGATTTACAACCATTCCTTCTGGAACCTAACCCTGCGTAAACTGAGGGCTACCTTTATATATATATATATATATATATATATATATATATATATATATATATATATATATACAGGGAGTGCAGAATTATTAGGCAAGTTGTATTTTTGAGGATTAATTTTATTATTGAACAACAACCATGTTCTCAATGAACCCAAAAAACTCATTAATATCAAAGCTGAATAGTTTTGGAAGTAGTTTTTAGTTTGTTTTTAGTTATAGCTATTTTAGGGGGATATCTGTGTGTGCAGGTGACTATTACTGTGCATAATTATTAGGCAACTTAACAAAAAACAAATATATACCCATTTCAATTATTTATTTTTACCAGTGAAACCAATATAACATCTCAACATTCACAAATATACATTTCTGACATTCAAAAACAAAACAAAAACAAATCAGTGACCAATATAGCCACCTTTCTTTGCAAGGACACTCAAAAGCCTGCCATCCATGGATTCTGTCAGTGTTTTGATCTGTTCACCATCAACATTGCGTGCAGCAGCAACCACAGCCTCCCAGACACTGTTCAGAGAGGTGTACTGTTTTCCCTCCTTGTAAATCTCACATTTGATGATGGACCACAGGTTCTCAATGGGGTTCAGATCAGGTGAACAAGGAGGCCATGTCATTAGATTTTCTTCTTTTATACCCTTTCTTGCCAGCCACGCTGTGGAGTACTTGGACGCGTGTGATGGAGCATTGTCCTGCATGAAAATCATGTTTTTCTTGAAGGATGCAGACTTCTTCCTGTACCACTGCTTGAAGAAGGTGTCTTCCAGAAACTGGCAGTAGGACTGGGAGTTGAGCTTGACTCCATCCTCAACCCGAAAAGGCCCCACAAGCTCATCTTTGATGATACCAGCCCAAACCAGTACTCCACCTCCACCTTGCTGGCGTCTGAGTCGGACTGGAGCTCTCTGCCCTTTACCAATCCAGCCACGGGCCCATCCATCTGGCCCATCAAGACTCACTCTCATTTCATCAGTCCATAAAACCTTAGAAAAATCAGTCTTGAGATATTTCTTGGCCCAGTCTTGACGTTTCAGCTTGTGTGTCTTGTTCAGTGGTGGTCGTCTTTCAGCCTTTCTTACCTTGGCCATGTCTCTGAGTATTGCACACCTTGTGCTTTTGGGCACTCCAGTGATGTTGCAGCTCTGAAATATGGCCAAACTAGTGGCATCTTGGCAGCTGCACGCTTGACTTTTCTCAGTTCATGGGCAGTTATTTTGCGCCTTGGTTTTTCCACACGCTTCTTGCGACCCTGTTGACTATTTTGAATGAAACGCTTGATTGTTCGATGATCACGCTTCAGAAGCTTTGCAATTTTAAGAGTGCTGCATCCCTCTGCAAGATATCTCACTATTTTTTACTTTTCTGAGCCTGTCAAGTCCTTTGTTTGACCCATTTTGCCAAAGGAAAGGAAGTTGCCTAATAATTATGCACACCTGATATAGGGTGTTGATGTCATTAGACCACACCCCTTCTCATTACAGAGATGCACATCACCTAATATGCTTAATTGGTAGTGGGCTTTCGAGCCTATACAGCTTGGAGTAAGACAACATGCATAAAGAGGATGATGTGGTCAAAATACTCATTTGCCTAATAATTCTGCACTCCCTGTATATATATATATCCCCACCATAGAAGTCTATAGGTAGAAGAAGTTAGCGTGATCATGATGTCCAAAGTCCTGAGGTTAGCGCACCTCTGTCTGTTGTGCTAACTTTTTAATTTCAACTTGCAATACGCACGCTACTTTTTTTACTTTGAGCGCAATTAGCACCATAGGGAAAAGAAAACAATTGACAGTGGCTCATTCATTTATTTTTTAAATCATTTTTATTGAAGTTACACGGCAAGATACATATATCAAATAGAGTAGAAAGCAATATCAATACAAATACATTTTCAATGCAATATACATATCAGTAGGCAAATAACTGTTTACACTAACCATGTCTATGTAAAAAAGTCTTGTACCATGACTTGAAAACAAAAAAAACACCAGTGACCATTGTAAGTAGGGATTAAACTGACAATCACTAACAACTCCATATACAAGTACAGGGTTAGAAGAGACCTATCAATAAGAAATTCTTTGTTATCATCACAAAGCTAAAATCATTGTTACAACTAAGTATAAATTACCAACTGCAGACTAAAAAGGGCTTTGCATATGGTAACCTTATTTTTTCTTATGAAAGAACAGAAACCTCATTATTAATATAAAGTAAAATAAGTCCCTTTATATTTAATATGGTGGAGGCATACATTATTTTCTTCACATACTTTTCAGGTTCCTGCTTCAATATTTTCTTTATCAGTTTGCTGGGGACCTTTTAAAAGGTTGAGCCTTTTGGGCTGTGCTTCAGTAACTTGACCTTCAGAACTACTTTGTCCTGTGCTGGGTCAATTACAGTATTTTTTTGTTCCCCATTTATTCCTAACAAAAAAAGGTACATTTTAGTCTGTTTTAGACACGCGGAACATATTTTTAAAATACCTAAAATGTGATCATTTTACAACCATAGTACATTTTTGGGAGCCTTCCTTTGGTGTTCCCTTTCCTTCCTGTTTATTATTGTTCCTGTGTTTTGTGATGCACCTTTACCATATAATGATTTATTCTTTAAAGTATTTCATGTTGATGCTGTGTGGTTCCATTTGTAGTTCTGCATGAGACCATTTGTGTTGATCCTCCAGTTGCAGTGAATCTCTAATACCGTAGGTTTATTTCAGATAAGGCAAGCGGTAGTCAACATAGTACAGGCACTCCAATGGAAGAGGTTTAATGCAACCAAATTGGACTATCATCTCCACAGATACTAACCTTTTTGGAGCAGTTTCAAAGCTTTGTAAATTTGCTCTCCTCCAAAGTCCTCCAATATTATAAATGTTATAGAGCTCAGAGCAGTGTTTTTTTTTCTAATGATGTGGTTCCTTCAGCTTCATAATCATATTTTGACATACAACATTACAGATATGTCATGCATCAACTATTACTAGGTGTTAATGGGAGGCTTGCTATGTGAGAAACTTATGTGAGGGTCATTTCTAGGTCATCTAAACAATTTGGCTTATTTCCTGAGTTGTCAGAAGATACTAAGTGGAGGTTATTTTTCTGAACATTTATAGAAATGGATCTGACCGCAAAAAGTGAAAACTGCAAAATTTGTCATTATAGCACCCAAGCTGGGATCATACTCATGCCATGAACATGCCATGTCCTTAAAACAACAGTAACTCATTTTTACTAGTTATTACTTTTTATAGTTGTTTTGCTCAGTTTAATAATTGAATAGATCAATGCATATTAAAAGGTTTGTGCTACCTTAAGCACATGGTGTAAAGAAATTCCTTTCCAATTTCATACTGTATCTGTTTCACAGATTTTAAATAGTCTAAAAAATGGTGCGGCTAAGTTTTTTTTTTTTAGTTCCATTAGTCCTTAAAATCTCAGGTTTCAGCCATTTCAGTTCTTTTCCGGATAAGGTTTCCATTGGTTCTAATATTTTGACTTTCTTTGTCCCATTTTCAAAGATGCCAATCCCAATGCTAGATTGGCCTACCAGGATACCAGGAGATTTCCAGTTGGGTCACACCAGCTGCAGCTAGCCAGCTACTATTTAAGAGGATTGTAACGGTACCAACCGGATACCAAGGGTTAACACCAGGGAACAATGTCCTGCATAGGGAATCAGCAGTTCACAACCCAGCCAGTTTTCAGGTTTTAAACAGAATAACACTTTATTTGAAGGCAGCATACAGATTTATACAGGTTTTTGACCCCCCCCCCCCCAGATGGGGGTGGAAAGAATGTTGTACATTAGATAAAAGGGAGAAGCGCCCTTGACATGATACAATAGGATTATATTACTTAAACACTTCAACCACAGGACACTCTTGACTCTCCTTATCACTTAGGCGTTTCTCTCTGGGGGTGATCAAACAATAGAATGCTAAGCATTAATTAGATTGTAGCTGGAGCCAGCCACTTGTGGTTAGAAAATAAAGTTAACACTTTCAGTCCTGACCGAAGGGTCTGTCACAGACAACCTTTCTTACGTTATAGTCCAGAAGTGGCTAGGTTTGCCACAATGCTCCCCCAGAACCAAGCCGGCATACACAGTCTGATCCCAACGGATCGGCTTGGGGATGTCCGGGGCAACAACTTTCGGCTCAAGTAAGCTACGGGGTGTTCTCCGCCATCTGCTCCAACTTGGCTCAGTACTGCCCCCACCCCAAACATGGAAGCGTCTCTTCCCGGAGGGACTGGGCTTGGGTAGTCACAGGGTTAACATTAGCGGGATCCATGGGAGCATAGGCAGAAACAAGGGGGGCCAAGTCATTTCCAAGGAGAACATCAGCAGGTAAGTCCTTCTTGACCCCCACATTCACAAGTCTAGCGCCCACTCCCCAATCCAAATGTACCCTGGCAACAGGTAGGCGGAACACAGTGCCCCCTGCTACCCTCACAGCCACAGTGTCTCCAGTGTGCTGTTTCTCAGGCACCAAGTTCTCTTGAAGCAAGGTCATGGTAGCACCAGTATCCCGTAGACAACTGACCTCCTTCCCATTCACTTTAACCCGTTGCCGGTTATTCCGGTGGGCAGCTTGCACGGGGTCTGCTTCATGTAGGCTGCCCCAGCATTCTGGCGCCTCTACGTAGCGGGCCACAGGCTGAGGATTATGTGGGATTCCGCCAGCGGGTCTTCTCCAGGACTGTGCTTGATTCGCTGCATTTAGGGGACACTCTGGTCTTTTGTGCCCTAGTTGCTTACATCCAAAGCACCGAATAGGTTGTGAGTAGCCCCGCGAATTGAACCGGGCTCTCTGAGGGTAGTTCGTGGCCGGAGGCCGTGTGGTATAGCGGTGCGCCGGGGGTTGGTAACTGGCAGCTGCTGGGGTGACTGGGGGTCTGTACTCCACTCTAGCAGTGGGCAATCGGTATACTGCTCCCCCTGCCCCTCGTACTGCCACGGATCCGCCAGTGGGTGCTGTATCCGGCACCAAATGGGGAGCTATCAGGGTTAAAGTAGCTCCCGAATCCCGAAGTCCCTGGACCGACATCACCTCATGCAGAATTCCCAGGGGTTCCTCGGCTTGGGTGCTCAACACCTCATGAGCGGCTGGCTCCGTTTGGTAATGGTGAGCAGCCGCCCTTGGGGCCAGGTTCTGTCTGACCTGGTTCCAAGCTTGTCTGCTCCGATTTTGGGTGCACTCACGTGCCATATGTCCCCACTGCTTGCAGGTGTGGCATTGTATATTAGCCCGTCCGTTGTTAGGCTGTAGTCCATGGTGCCTCCTGGCATCAAAATGCTGGTCTGCTAATCTGGCTGCTTCGGTTAAGGTGAGGGGTTTTCGATCTCTCACCCATTCTTGGGCTTCTGGGGACAAGCCGTTAAAGAATTGCTCCAACAGCATCAGTTGTCGCAATTCTTCCATGGTGGTAGCTTGGCTGGCCTGTATCCACCCCTGAGATGCTTGATCCAGCTTGTGGGCCCACTCTGCATGGGAATCTCTTTCTGGCTTGCGCAGGCCTCTAAACTTGCGCCGGTATGCCTCTGAGGTAATGGCATATCTTTCCAAGATCGCTCTCTTCACTTTAGCGTAATCCTTGCTGTCCTCCCTGGGTACAGCGCGATACGCTTCCGCTGCCCTACCGGCTAGCTTGCCTGCTAGCACCGGCACCCATACGGACTGCTCCAAATCATGTAACTCGCACAGTCTCTCAAAATCCTGTAAATACCCATCAATCTCATCCTTCTCCTCACAAAACATTTTAAATGCATGGTATGGGATTTTGGGTCTTACTGGGTTGCTGAGTGCGTCCAAAATGGATTCTGCTCGGGAGGATGCATTCCGCGGACTGTGTGCCATCACGTACTCCTGCACATCTGCCATTACCACGGATAGCATATCCCGTGGTACAGGTTGGGGTAAAAATTCCAGCCTGGTCCTCATTTCCCTCTGGTATAGGGTCTCCTCCATGGCTGCTGGAGGCGTAGCGCTGCGAGCTCTGTCTCCCTCCATCAGCTCAGCAATTAATATAGCCTTGGGTTTGCTGCTGCCTATCTTTCCCCTGGCTTCTAGCAGTTCCTTTTACGTTTGTCTCTTTAGCTTAGAATAATCCATCTCCATTCACTTCGGTCCCTGGTACTCCTTCCATCTTAGTCAGTATTGTAGTAATCCCCCTCTTCCTGAGGTTACTGGCTTGTGTAGTTGCTCTTCTGGGCGATAAGGTTCATTCCGTCGCTTGCCACCAATTGTAACGGTACCAACCGGATACCAAGGGTTAACACCAGGGAACAATGTCCTGCATAGGGAATCAGCAGTTCACAACCCAGCCAGTTTTCAGGTTTTAAACAGAATAACACTTTATTTGAAGGCAGCATACAGATTTATACAGGTTTTTGACCCCCCCCCCCCAGATGGGGGTGGAAAGAATGTTGTACATTAGATAAAAGGGAGAAGCGCCCTTGACATGATACAATAGGATTATATTACTTAAACACTTCAACCACAGGACACTCTTGACTCTCCTTATCACTTAGGCGTTTCTCTCTGGGGGTGATCAAACAATAGAATGCTAAGCATTAATTAGATTGTAGCTGGAGCCAGCCACTTGTGGTTAGAAAATAAAGTTAACACTTTCAGTCCTGACCGAAGGGTCTGTCACAGACAACCTTTCTTACGTTATAGTCCAGAAGTGGCTAGGTTTGCCACAAGGATGGTGCTGCTTGTTAGGTGGTGACTCTGTATCACTTATTTTTTCTCCTTTTTGCACTTGTCGGGTTGTGCTCTTAAGTTCCCAAAATCTTTATTTTGCGCTAGCGTTAACCTGAAAAGTGCAAAAATCCCATAGAAAGCAATGGAGACAAAAAAGTGGAAAAAAACCCTACTCGCTCAAACTACATCTTATTTTTGCATTCCCAATAGAAATCAATGGAGGAAAAAAAGTGAAAAAAACACCCTACCATAAGCCCCTAGCCTAAAAACCACTAAACAGCCATCCCCCACAACACAAACGATCTAAATAAACTATTAACCCCAAACCACCATCCCCATAATGAAAAGATCTAAATAAACTATTAATCCCTAAACCTCCATCCCCACAACGCAAACGCAAAATAGAACGATTAACCCCTAAACTGCCATTTCACCATAACACAATCTAAATAAACTATTAACCACTAAACCACCATCCCCCACAACGCAAAGTAATAAACTAACATCTAAACCCCCTAACCTAACACCCCCTAACAACCCAAATTAAAATGCCCCTACATTTACAAAAGAAAAAATACTAACTACCTTAAAAAAAACTAATCTTACCTTTAAAAATAAAAAACTATCATTACTAAAAATAAAAAAGACTAACATTACAAAAAATAAAAAAGTCAAATAATACAGAAAATAAAAAAAAGTATTTACCGAAAAAATAAAAAATGTAATACCCCCAAAAAAACACCCCAAAATAAAAAAAAGCCTTATTGTAAAAATAAACTACTAATAGCCCTTTTGTAGGGCATTGCCCTAAAGTGATCAGCTCTTTTTTAAAAAAAAAAGCCCACTGACCCCTCTGGTATTACAACCCCCCAAAATAAAAAAATAACTAAAAAACTAACGCCTAGATTTAGAGTTTGGCGTTAGCCGTCAAAAGCAGCGTTAAGGGGTCCTAACACTGCTTTTTACCTCCCGCTGGTATTTAGAGTCAACCAGGAAAGGGTCTACCGCTCACTTTCTTTCTGTGACTCCAGGCTACCGCAGATCCCCTTACGTCAATTGCGTATCCTATCTTTTCAATGGGATTTGCATAACGCTGGTATTTGGAGTCTTGGAAGAAGTGAGCGGTAGAGCCTCTACCGAAAAGACTCCTACCGCCAAAAAAAGTCAGTAGTTAAGAGCTTTATGGGCTAACGCCGGAACATAAAGCTCTTAACTACTGTGCTATAAAGTACACTAAAACCCATAAACTACCTATGTACCCCTAAACCGAGGCCCCCCACATCGCAAACCCTCTAATAAAAATTTATAACCCCTAATCTGCCGACCGGACACCGCCGCCACCTACATTATAGCTATGAACACCTAATCTGCTGCCCCTAACATCGCCGACACATATATTATATTTATTAACCCCTAATCTGCCCCCCCCAATGTTGCCGCTACCTAACTACAATTATTAACCCCTAATCTGCTGACCGGACCTCGCCGCCACTATAATAAATGTATTAACCCTTAACCGACGCACTCCCGCCTCGCAAACACTATAATAAATTGTATTAACCCCTAATCTGCCCTCCCTAACATCGCCGCCACCTACCTACAATTATTAACCCCTAAACCTAAGTCTAACCCTAACACCTCCTAACATAAATATAATTTAAATAAAACGAAATAATATTCCTATTATTAAATAAATTAATCCTATTTAAAACTAAATACTTACCTATCAAATAAACCCTAATATAGCTACAATATAACTAATAGTTACATTGTAGCTATTTTAGGATTTATATTTATTTTACAGGCAACTTTGTATTTATTTTAACTAGGTACAATAGCTATTAAATTGTTATTAACTATTTAATAGCTACCTAGTTAAAATAATTACAAAATTACCTGTAAAATAAATCCTAACCGCAGTTACAATTAAACCTAACACTACACTATCATTAAATTAATTAAATAAATTAACTACAATTACCTACAATTACATTTAATTAAATAAACTAATCTATAATACAAAAAACAAACACTAAATTACAGAAAATAAAAAAATATTACAGGAAGTTTAAACTTATTGCACCTAATCTAAGCCCCCTAATAAAATAAAGCCCCCCAAAATAAAAAAATGCCCTACCCTATTCTAAATTACAAAGTAATCAGCTCTTTTACCAGCCCTTAAAAGGGCTTTTTGCGGAGCATTGCCCCAAAGTAATCAGCTCTTTTACCTGTAAAATAAAAAATACAACCCCCCAACATTAAAACCCACCACCCACATATCCCTACTCTAACCCACCCAATCCCCACTTAAAAAAACCTAACACTAACCCCCTGAAGATCTCCCTACCTTGAGCCTTCTTCACCCAGCCGAGCTGAATTCTTCATCCAATCCGGGTGAAGTCTTGATCCAAGCGGCAAAGAGGAGGTCCTCCATCCGGGCGATGTCTTCCTCCAAGCGGCATCTTCTATCTTCTTTCTTCCGGCTCCATCTTCAGATCGCCGACGCGCAACATCCACCTTCCCCGACGGACTATTAATGAATGACGGTTCCTTTAAGGGACGTCATCCAAGATGGCATCCCTCGAATTCCTATTGGCTGATAGGATTCTATCAGCCAATCGGAATTATGGTAGGAAAAATCTGATTGGCTGATTCAATCAGCCAATTAGATTGAAGTTCAATCCGATTGGCTGATCCAATCAGCCAATCGGATTGAGCTTGCATTCTATTGGCTGTTCCAATCAGCCAATATAATGCGAGCTCAATCTGATTGAATCAGCCAATCAGATTTTTCCTATCTTAATTCCGATTGGCTGATAGGAATTCGGAATTCGGAATTCGAGGGTCGCCATCTTGGATGACGTCCCTTAAAGGAACCGTCATTTGTCGTTAGTCCGTCGGGAAAGGTGGATGTTCCGCGTCGGCGGTCTGAAGATGGAGCCGGAAGAAAGAAGATAGAAGATGCCGCTTGGAGGAAGACATCGCCCGGATGGAGGACCTCTTCTTTGCCGCTAGAATCAAGACTTCGCCCGGATGGAGGACCACATCGCCCGGATTGGATGAAGAATTCGGCTCGGCTGGGTGAAGACGGGTCAAGGTAGGGAGATCTTCAGGGGGTTAATGTTAGGGTTTTTAAGGGGGGATCGGGTGGGTTAGAGTAGGGGTATGTGGGTGGTGGGTTTTAATGTTGGGGGGGTTGTATTTTTTTTTACAGGTAAAAGAGCTGATTACTTTGGGGCAATGCCCCGCAAAAAAGCCCTTTTAAGGGCTGGTAAAAGAGCTGATTACTTTGTAATTTAGAATAGGGTAGGGCATTTTTTTATTTTGGGGGGCTTTATTATTTTATTAGGGGGCTTAGATTAGGTGTAATTAGTTTAAACTTCTTGTAATATTTTTTTATTTTCTGTAATTTAGTGTTTGTTTGTTTTTTGTATTATAGATTAGTTTATTTAATTAAATGTAATTGTAGTTAATTTATTTAATTATTTTAATGATAGTGTAGTGTTAGGTTTAATTGTAACTTAGGTTAGGATTTATTTTACAGGTAATTTTGTAATTATTTTAACTAGGTAGCTATTAAATAGTTAATAACTATTTAATAGCTATTGTACCTAGTTAAAATATATACAAAGTTGCCTGTAAAATAAATATAAATCCTAAAATAGATACAATGTAATTATTATTTATATTGTAGCTATATTAGGGTTTATTTAATAGGTAAGTATTTAGTTTTAAATAGGAATAATTTATTTAATTATAGGAATATTATTTCGTTTTATTTAAATTATATTTATGTTAGGGGGGTGTTAGGGTTAGGGTTAGACTTAGGTTTAAGGGTTAATAAATGTATTATAGTAGCGGCGACGTTGCGGCGGGAGATTAGGGGTTAATAATTGTAGGTAGGTGGCAGCGATGTTAGGAGGGCAGATTAGGGGTTAATACAATTTATTATATTGTTTGCGAGGCGGGAGTGCGTCGGTTTAGGGGTTAATACATTTATTATAGTGGCGGCGAGGTCCGATCGGCAGATTAGGGGTAAATAATTGTAGTTAGGTAGCGGCGACATTGGGGGGGCAGATTAGGGGTTAATAAATATAATGTAGGTGTCGGCAGTGTTAGGGGCAGCAGATTAGGGGTTCATAGCTATAATGTAGGTTGCGGCAGATTAGGGGTTAATAGTATAATGCAGGTGTCAGCAATAGCGGTGTTTAGGGGTTAATAAGTTTAAAGATAGGGGTGTTTAGACTCGGGGTTCATGCTAGGGTGTAAGGTGTAGACTTAGAGAGTGTTTCCCCATAGGAAACAATGGGGCTGCGTTAGGAGCTGAACGCTGCTTTTTTGCAGGTGTTAGGTTTTTTTGCAGCCAGCTCAGCCCCATCGTTTCCTATGGGGATATCATGCATGAGCACGTTTTTCCAGCTTACCACTACCATAGGCAACGCTGGTATTGAGGGTTGAAGTGGAGCTAAATTATGCTCAACGCTCCCTTTTCTGAGCCTAGCGCAGCCACTCAGACAAATCTAAATACCAGCGTTGTCTTAACCGACAAAACTCTAAATCTAGGCGTATATTACCAATTGCCCTGAAAAAGGCATTTGGATTCAGCTCTTTTGCTGCACCCCCCAAAAAAATAATAATCAAATCAGACAATAGAATGAAAGCTTTGCCTTCATAACTGCCTTAATTCTTTGTGGCATAGATTCAACAGGGTGTTGGAAACATTCCTCAGAGATTTTGGTCCATATTGATATGATCGCATCACGCAGTTGCTGCAGATTTGTCGGCTGCACATCCATGATGCAAATCTCCTGTTCCACCACATCCCAAAGGTGCTCTATTGAATTGAGATCTAGTGACTGTGGAGGCCTTTGGAGTACAGTGAACTCATTGTCATGTTCAAGAAACCAGTTTGAGATGATTTTAACTTTGTGACATGGTGCATTATCCTGCTGGAAGTATCCATCAGAAGATGGGTACACTGTAGTCATAAAGGGATGGACATGGTCAGCAACAATACTCATGTAGGCCGTGACATTTAAACAATGCTCAATTGGTACTAAGGGGCCCAAAGTGTGCCAAGAAAATATTACCCACACCATTACACCACCAGCCTGAACCATTGATAAAAGGCAGGAAGGATCCATGTTTTCATGTTTACGCCAAATTCTGACCCTACCATCTGAATGTCACAGCTGAAATCGTGACTCAGACCAGGCAACATTTTTCCAATCTTCTATTGTCCAATTTTGGTGAGCCTGTGCGAATTGTAGCCTCAGTTTCCTGTTCTTAGCTGACAGAAGTGGCACCCGGTGTGGTCTTCTGCTTCTGCAGCTCATCTGCTTCGAGTTTCGACGTGTTGTGCATTCAGAGATGGTATTTTGCATGCCTTGGTTCTAACGAGTGGTTATTTGAATTACTGCTGCCTTTCTATAATCTCAAACCATTCTGTCCATTCTCCTCTGACCTCTGACATCAACAAGGTATTGTTGTCCACACAACTGTCGATCAATGGATATTTTCTCTTTTTTGGACCATCCCAGTGGATCAGCAGTTTTTGAAATACTCAGACCAGCCCGTCTGGCACCAACAACCATGCCACGTTCAAAATAACTGAAATCCCCTTTCCTCCCCATTCTGATGCTCGGTTTGAACTTCAGCAAGCCGTCTGCACCACGTCTAGATGCCTAAATGCATTGAGTTGCTGTCATGTGATTGGCTGATTAGCAATTTTGGATACCAAGCAATTGAACAGGTGTACCTAATAAAGTCAGTGGTGAGTGTATAATCACAGGAACAGCAACAGGGACAAGAATTACACCAAGTGATTTAATGATTTTTAATGTTAAAAAAACTGTATCTAAACATATAACTAGTATATCCCTATCTACTTTAGGATCAATAACCCCCAAAGTAAGAAAGCAAAAATACCTTAAAAAGAGAATGAATATGCTTAAAGTGATGGTAAATCCAAGCATTTAAAAAATGCTAGGATTTACCATCACTAAAAATAAACTGAACTCTAAGAGATGAGTTTCTAAAAAAATGGGTGCTAAACTTATACTTTCTGTGCTCTTTACAAATTAGGTGATATTTCCACCTCTAAACCAATAGCTGTGCTAGCATGAAAGACACTGTAACCTCACTGAGAAAAGAGCAATGTGCTGTGGGCGGCTGGATGCGATTACTTTAGCGAGGAGCCGCGGCACAGAAAGGGTGAGTTTACCACCCTTTTTTTTAAAAACACATCACTTAAAGTCCAGATGTGATTAACAAGGTCAGAGGAAAAACCACCCCATCTGAGGACACAGAAGCCTCAAAACTAGAAACATTAACCTTAGCAGGCTAAAAACAAGTAGAAGGTAAATTCTGAACTGACCTTTTACACTTAGTTGAAAGAGATATGACCATCAGTTTTTCAGCACTGTTGTTTGGATGAAATTCTTATTCTTAAGAGAAAACCTAGTATATTCCTCTTGTAAGGAACAAACAGAAGAAGCAATAACACCCTTTAAAGAAAAAACAGTAGTAGCAGAGGTCCGAATACATTAAAGGGATAGTAAACACCAAAAATGTAATTGTTTAAAAAGATAGATAATCCCTTTTTTTCCATTCCTCAGTTTTACATAACCAGCGCTTTTATAGAAATGTCCTCTTTACCTCTGTAATTACCTTGTATCTAAGCTTCTGCTGACTGCCTCGTTATCTCAGATCTTTTGACAGACTTGCATTTCAGGCAATTAGTGCTGGCTCTTAAATAACTCGACGTGCATGAGCACAATGTTATTTATATGAAACACATGAACTAACGCCCTCTAGCTGTGAAAAAACTGTTGAATGCATTCAGATAAGAGGCTGCCTTCAAAAGCTTAGAAATTAGCATATAAGCCTACTTAGGTTTAGCTTTCAACTAAGAAAAAAACAAAAAAACAAAGCAAATTTGATGATGAAAGTAAATTAGATAGTTGTTTAAAATTGCATGCCCTATCTGAATCATGAAAGTTTAATTTGGACTTTACTATGCCTTGAAGGGCTAGATTACAAGTAGAGCGTTATTTTAACGTGTGCCCGTAAAGGGACAAGTTTGCCCATTTACGGGCACACGTTAAATAACCAGTCATTACAAGTGGCTGGTAATGATCCTGCTAGCTTGCGGGAGCACTTTGCAATTAACCAAAGATCAGACCTCTGGTTAATTTAAAAAATGTGCCCCAATTGCCCCCCAAATAAAGTGGACAGTTCCTTTCTTAAAATAAAAAATATGAACATCTATTTTTTTTTTTAAATAACTGCATGAAGCAGTTATAAAGGGTTTTGCACTTCACTTGAAACCTAGCCCTGAATCATTTAAAAAACATTTTAAAGCGCTAAATTACGAGTTGAGCGCAAAATTGCGCTTTCACAAGTTCGATATTTGTGCTCCACAAAGACCGCTGCTCCATAACCCTGTCCGCCTGCTCTGAGCAGGCGGACAGACTTCGCCACAATTCAACCCGATCAAGTACGATCGGGTTGATTGACACCTCCCTGCTGGCGGCCCATTGGCCGCAAGTCTGCAGGGGGCGGCGTTGCACCAGCAGCTCTTGTGAGCTGCTGGTGCAATGCTGAATACGGAGAGCGTATTGCTCTCCGTATTCAGCGAGGTCTGTCGGACCTGATCCGCACTCTCGGATCAGGCCCGACAGACTTTGTTAAATAGAGGCCATAGGCTCCAATGGGAGGCTCGTTCTTATGCCGTGAGACACGGCAAAGAACCCAGCGCAGCGCACGGGGTAAGTCATGCAGCGTTGGGCAGCAAATTAAAAATATATATGTATATAATAATAAATATATATATATATATATATATAAACTTCTCAAGTAAAGAAGAGCCACTCACAGGTCTTAATAGGCATAAAGGTTTTATTAGTTCATAGGTTAGATCAACGTTTCGGTCCTCGCAGGGACCTTTATCAAGACCGTTCTCGGCTTACATAGATGTCTGGCGTTCAGCGGTTCACCGAAACGTTGACCTAACCTATGAACTATATGCCAATTAAGACCTGTGAGTGTCTCTTCTTTACTTGAGAAGTTTCTACATTTCTACCATAGAGTGCACCCAGGCATTACAACTAACAGTGAGTGCTTGGATCCCTCAACTACTATATATATATATATATATATATATATATATATATATATATATATATATATATATATATATTATATATATATATAATATATATTTATGTGTTTCTATGTGTATAAGTATATATGTACAGTATATAAGCATATACATATATATTTAAAGTAAAAACACAGTCCCCATAGCCGAACACCCCACATCCCCTAACTTTAATCCCTTATAACTGCTTTGTGCAGTTATTTATTTATTTTTTTAAATAACGTTGCTCATATTTTTATTTTAAAAAAGCAACTGTCCACTTATTTGAGTGGAAATTGGGGCACATTTTTTTTTCTATATCATATCTTTTTATTTAGGATCCAATTCCAAATATTACATAAACAAACAAAGAAAAAGAAAAAGCGACCATATTGTCTATACATAGTAGAGAATTCCAGTCAAGCTATACAAATAGGGCTACATTATGAGATTTGACAGAGAACAGTCATATTAAACAACATAAAACTTAAACTAAATCAGGTTCTGTCATAGCAAATGTAGGAGTACCGGGATTGAATCTTTTTCTAGACAAACATTTAGACTACATATAACATAAAATAACAAAAAAAGTTTCTGTAAGGGTATATTAAGTGCTCATTTTCGCTGAGAGGAAGAGCTGTAATAAAGGTCAACCATTTAAGGAAAATCCCCCTTATGTCCTGATCACTCTCTAGATTAGTATCAAACTATTCAAGAATACTATCACCTAGATTATGTGTTTTGCGTCAGAGGCTGTGCGGTGCTAACGAGCAGATTTTGCTCACCGCTCACTTACATGCAGTGCTGGTATTACGAGTTTTCAGCAACCCGTCGCTAAAAGGCAAGAAGTTACCGTTGAGCAAAATTTTGCTCATTACCGCACTTCAATACCAGCACTGCTTAAGTCAGCGGTGAGCTGGTGTAACGTGCTCGTGCACGATTTCCCCATAGGAAACGGGGAGAGCCGGCTGAAAAAAAGTCTAACACCTGCAAGAAAGCAGCATAAAACTCAGTAACGCAGCCCTATTGATTCCTATGGGGAAATAAAAGTTATGTCTACACCTAACACCCTAACATGAACCCTGAGTCTAAACCAGTGACGTGCAGTGATAGGAGGCAGGGGAGGCAGAAAAAAAAGGTTTTATTAATTAAAAAAAACAAAAAAAAAGTTGAGTGGTTTGTGCATTACATTTTCCTGGCCACGCCCCCCAAGTTACCCAGACCCACAAACCCCCTCCCTCCACCAGCGAGCGATACAATCCCCATCCATGTTGCGCAATTAAGCCAGGAGAGGCAGTGAGCCGTTCAGCTGCCCTCCATTGATTGCGCAACATGGATGCTTGATAGTGTTAATAGTTCACTATCAGCTAGCGCCACCTAGTGGTAGGTCTTGCAGGCCCATACAAGCTCCAAAGGAGGCGGTTCTCCAAACCGCCTCCATAATGGAGCTAATACCAGATAGCTGAATTAGCCAATTAGCTACCAGTGTTGCTTAGGAGGCGTGCCGGGCGTGGACGTGAGTGGCGTCTGGTCTGACTCACTGATATTGGTGCAGGCGGGAAATCACTGAAGAAGCTGGACTAGGGAGCTGCTGCCTGCCGACAGCCCACTCACATTGGTCGGTGTGATGGACATAAACTGTGTGGTCATGAGAGGGTCGACTGTGTCAGCAGTAGAGCGAGAGCCTCAGCCTGAGGGTAATTGTTGTGCCACTTCGGGTGCCGCCACGAGTTGAGAGTTGAGTTCAGTTGAGGAGAAAACTCCGGAGCTGCCCTATTACAGATACCTAACCAGCCAAGATTTGAAACTTTATAAAGTAACTATGAGTATGCCGCCCTATCCACTAAGCTATATCTTTTACAGAAACATCTTCATTCTTCTTCAATTTTAACATCATTTTAGGCGTTATAATTATTATAACACCTAAAATGATGTTAAAATTGAAGAATTAAGATTTTTCTGTAAAAGATATAGCTTAGTGGGAGACTATAATATTATCCAATGCATTTTTATTGCCCCCACAAAATAAAGGGATTCTGCTGTAAATTGATTTATTGGGTATCCAAAATATTAAGTAAAAAAATAGAACTGACTTATTTTTTATGTAAAGGATAGATAGAGATACAGAGATAAAACAACATATATTTTTTTTAATACAGTTTTAATGGTAGGAAGGAATAAAATTATAAGAACATATCCAAAAGTTTTTAAAATATAATATGCATGGCTGACTATATTTTTTTGATATTTCAAAAGACTTTATGTTGTACTCACAATTCCTACTCCATCTGTATATAAGCTCTTCTAATATACATTATAGCAGCATCATATTTTGTCACATAATTTTATAACAATGCATGATATTGAATGTTTGCCAACCATGCATTGTTTCAACAATTTTACAAATGCCTCCCAATTTGACATCTCTTCCAAGTTATGTGCTATTTCATTACAATAACTAACTTCTCAATTGCAAATATGCAAAACAAAATGTTTATCTGAACATCAAAATCTAAATTTAAGAGTTTCAAAATATTCAACCAATTTAGAAAATACATGAAACATTTGATTAACAAATTGTAATCCCTTATTAGTCCATTACTTAAAAACCTCTGAACTTTATCCTGTCAGGAAATCTGGGTTCTTACAAATTGTAATATAGGTTATATACTTATAGTTTAAGTAGAAAATGTAAGTGAGAGTAGGTCTGTAGGCTTTATTATTTGAGTAAAAAGCAAAACATGTTTTCCACACATATATTGTGTTTATGTATGCATGTATTTAATTTAATAATGTCGTGGGTTAGCTAAATTAGCAGCAAGTGAAAAATATTTCACTTGCAGCTGAGCTGACATTATTAAATTAAATACATTACACATGCATACATAAACACAATATACAGTATATGTATGTGTGGAAAACGCATGTTTTTACTCAAATAATAAAGCCCACCCTACTCTTGCTTAAATTTTCTAATTAAAGTAACTACTATTCAGTTATTGATTAGTCCTTCCTATCCTACAGACAATTTGATGGCAAAGGGCAGGAATCTAGACACTCAGGACAGAAAGGGACAAGGTTAATACAAGTACTAAAGTAAAAGGTCCAAGGAAGAAAAAAGCAGGTGACTATACAGCTAAAATATAATAGAGGAAAAACTAGGAAAGATAGAAAGAGCAAGACACGTAGTTACTTTAAACACAGGAGACAGGATAGGTAATAGAAGATGATCCTGTTTGTAAATGTATGTAATTCAATAAACACTATATTACAGCCAGATTACATGTAATTACTGTAGTTAAGTTACAGACTTGAAGAAACATTACAATATTTGAAATATTGCAATGTTTCTTCAAGTCTGTAACTTAACTACAGTAATTACATGTATCTGGCTGTAATATAGTGTTAATTGAATTAAATTTACAAAACAGGATCATCTTCTATTACCTATCCTGTCTCCTGAATTTAAAGTTACCCCGTGTCTTGCTCTTTCTATCTTTCCTAGTTTTTCCTCTATTATATTTTAGCTGTATAGTCACCTGCTTTTTTCTTCCTTTAGTACTTGTATTAACCCTTCCTACCCTGAGTGTCTAGATTCCTGCCCTTTCTGATCTAATTGTCTGTAGGATAGGAATAATCACTATTGGCACTGGACCCCCAGTAAAATGACTGGGTAGAGAATTGGATGTAGAAAAATTGGGCTTGAAAATTCCAATATGTTGGCAATTTTTGTGGCTGAGGTGCCAAAATAACAACTGGTTTTGCTTAAGCACCACCCTATGACTGTTACTGCATATTTTTTAGGTTTCAAGATTATGATGCACAAGGACTAAGGACTCAGGTGAAGAGGAGCTGCTTAGCCTGAGCCTACTCAGCCCCAGTGAGTGCTCCTACTGCCTAGTAGAACTAGAAGTGCCAGCAGCCAGACCACACAACCAGCGCCACTGACTGACTGCCCTGGACGGCTGGAGGACGCCTCACGCCGGTAAGTTAACTACTGTCAGTGTCATGTATGGTGGCATAGGTGGTCCTATTGACACTGTCTCTAGAGTTCATTGTTGAATACACAAGGCTTTGAGCAGCATATTTCCCAAGGCCTAAGTATGACAGCACAACTAAATTCACTAGTTACCAGTAGGTAATACCTTATTCCATCTAGAGCATTGCCACTGACAACAAGTCTGACATTATTATAATTGGATAATTTTTTTTTATTTACCCCCTTCCCTAATTAGATGTTTGCAGATGCCCCTGGTTGTGTCAGTGTACTAAGCCTTTAAGTAGTTAACAGGCTGACTTAGGTATTTATGTATATATTATATTCAAGTGCTTTAGTGCAATGTATCCTAACCGTGGTCCTCAAGTACCCCCAACAGGCAAGGTTTTCTTATAGCTGAACCAGTGCACAGGTAAAATAATCAGCTGATCAGTATCACCATGGTTACTAACCTGCTCTGACCCATCAGCTGATTATTTAATCTATGCACTGGTTCAGCTATAATTAAAACCTGCCCTGTTGGGGGTACTTGCGGCCTGCGGTATATGTGTTTCTCTGGCGTATTATATCTAGTGCCTCTCACCTCACCGTACGTCACTGGTCTAAACACCCCTAATCTTATACTTATTAACCCCTAATCTGCCATAGCCGACACCTGCATTATATTATTAACCCCTAATCTGCCGCTCCGGACACTGCCGCCACCTACATTATATGTATTAACCCCTAATCTGCTGCCCCCAACATCGCCGCCACCTACATTATATTTAATAACCCCTAATCTGCCGCCCCCAATGTTGCCCCCACCTACCTACACTTATTAACCCCTATTCTGCCGCCCCCAACGTTGCCGCCTCTATAATAAACATATTAACCCCGAAACCACTGCACTCCCGCCTCACAAACATTAGTTAAATATTATTAACCCCTAATAACGCAGCCCTATTGATTCCTATGGGGAAATAAGTTATGTCTACACCTATGAACACATGAACCCAGAGTCTAAACATTCCTAATCTTACACTTATTAACAGGAAAAGAAATGACAGGCACTGCAGACCAGGTGAAATAGCATATAAAAAGTCCCAATTCGAAGATAAATACGGTAAATACCAATCCAAATACAGGGGATCAAAGTGAAGGTGACTCACAACAGGTAAGGGTGGCACACAGGAGACTGTCTGACGCGTTTCGCGCCCCCTACAGGCGCTTACTCATAGACACAGTACAGGTAAGACTAGAATGCTATAAATACACATATAGGCAATTAATTAAGAGTGGGGATTAACCCTATGTAACCCGGACCAAACAGGACCAGGCCTAAAACAGTATATGTTTAAACTATAGCAAGCAAAAACATATATGTACAAGCAGAGTTCAAGTGGAAAGTTATACAATCTGAATGTATATATTGGTACTCTAATATATAAATCTTATTGTTAAGTTTTAAAATATAATGTTGAAAACATTAAACAAAGCCTGACAACTTAATCAAAAAAAGGAAAAGACCTGGAAAAGAAATAGGAAAGCATTACAAACCTGAGTATTTGGTATATTATAAAAGACCTAAAAGGATGTACTTAGATGGAAAGTGAACATCCTTATTTGGAAAAATAATAAATGCCAATGTATTTAAGATAAAAAATAAAAAACGTATAAAAGTGATTAACACAACCTGTTCTTTTACATAAACACTTGCAATTAAATTGAAAAAAGCCAATATTATGTATACATTACCTTGAAGATTAAACAGAAAATAACATTGGAGTGTTATATGGGCTTCTATTATGGGTGTTTAACTGTTAATAGTACTATGTGTCATTAATTAAATAATCAATGTCACATTCTCTGTTGATACCCATCGGGCTTCTAGTTTGGAGCTGCAAGATCCAATAGATCTCTTTTCTCTGTAAAATGGTGTACCTATTACCGCCTCTAGGTGGCACAAGAGCTATGTCAATGATACTGATAGATAGATTTGCTATATTTGTAAAGTGCTCTCCATTGAAATGATTTGCAATGGCAGATTCCTTGACATAGTTCTTAGTGTCCCTAAGATGTTCACCAAACCTCCGTCTGACCTCTCTAGAGGTCTGACCAACATATTGACATTGACAAAAATTGCATGTTAGAAGGTACACAACAAAAGTTGTACCACAATTTGCATAAAAGCTAGTGGTGTACCTCTTATGTGTGATGCTGCTCTCAAATTGGTTTCCCATTGTGACCGAGGAACACATGCCACAGTTTCTACTTAGACATTTGAAACTTCCATGTCTCGTCAGCCATTGTGTGCCCTTAGGGCGTGTTCTGGTGACCTGACTAGGTGAAAGGCTACGTGCTAAGGTTTTCGGCTTTTTCGCCACAAATCTACAATTCTGGATTAAAGGAGCTAGAATGGCATCTCCTTGAAGGACATGTAAATGTTTTTAAGAATTTTAGCTATCTTGTCATATTGACTACTGAATTCAGTAGTAAAAACAACCGCTTCACTAAAGGATTTATCGCAAGGCTTTCGTGTATTAGTATCATAGGTTTTAATCTCCACTCTGCATTTTTCAAGGGCCATTGCATTATAACCTCTAGCAATTAATCTATTTTTGAGTTCTAGTGATTGTTTTTCATATGTTTCTAAGGACTGAGTATTCCTTTTTAATTTTATAAACTGCCCTCTAGGGATAGCTTTAATAAGATGGCTAGGGTGTTGAGAGGTGGCATGCAGAATTGTGTTGCCTGCACTAGGTTTGCGATATGTTTTTGTGTATGCTTTGTTGCCATTACTGAATAAGGTGAGGTCTAGATAATTGACCTCTGTTTGACTGAAATTGCCTGTGAACTTAAGGTTCATGAAATTATTATCCAAGAAACTTAGAAACTTCTTAAATAAAACCTTATCAACAGGCCTTTTAAAGATGATCAGAAGGTCATCTATGAACCTCACAAATAGTAGTATGTCCTCTAACCAGGGGTTGAGAACACTATATACATAAGTTAGCTCCCACCAGGAGACATACAGATTTGCGAATGTGGGGGCAAATTTTGCCCCCATGGCCGTGCCGCAAATCTGCCTGTAAAACACATCTTCAAACATGAAATAGTTATGGGATAATGCAAATCGTAGAATATCACCAATATACTTTTTGATTTCATGCTCTAAATTAAGTTCTCTATCTAGAAAAAATTCCACAGCTTCTATACCTAGATGCTGTGGTATTGAAGTGTAGAGAGAACTGATATCCACAACCAGCCAAGTGTACTGGGGTTCCCAAACAATAGATTGAATGGTGTGTATAAGGTGGGAGCTATCCCTCAGATAGGATAGCTGTTTGATCACCAAAGGTTGTAGGATGCCATCTAGCCATGACCCCAAAGGTTCAAAGAGTGACCCCACCCCAGAGACAATAGGTCTCCCTGGAGGATTGGTGGGGTCCTTATGAACCTTGGGGTCATGGTAGAAAATTGGAATAAGAGGATTGCTAGGGACCAAATTTTCAATGTCTGTTTCTTTAAAGACACCTAATTGTACACCTTCCTTTAACAATTTAACCAACTCATTTTTATAATGAACAGTTGGATTCCCTGGGAGTTTCTGGTATACTCTGGTATCAGAAAGTTGTGAAACTGCCTCATTGAAATAGGCCTCCTTATCCAGGACAACAATGCTGCCCCCTTTGTCCGAGTTGCGGATAATTATCTGTTCATTATCCATGAGAGACTTTAAAGCTAGCCTCTCTTTGCGACTCAGATTTTGGGGGGCAGCATGTACATCATGCATGCTATTTAACCGAGAGATGTCCTCCTGAACTAATCTCTGATATGCATTAAGGTGTGGACCCCTATATTGCACTGGATAAAAATCAGATCTCAACTTAACAGGTTTTAAAAGGTCAGAGGATGGTGTGACATCTCTCTCTCCACTGTAGAGATCTGCTAGCTGTACTACTGAGCAGACCTCACCAAACAATAAGTGTGTATTCTCTGTAAAAAATTGAGTAGGAGAATTCACAGTTTCTTGTGAGGCATCCCCAGTTAGATCTCTAGTAAGGGAGAAATAGAGTTTAAGGGCCAATTTCCTAATAAATTTATTAAGATCAAGTAGGGTGTTAAAATAAGAAAAATTTGACGTGGGAGCAAACCCTAGTCCCTTACTCAAAACTTTCTTTTCATCAATGCTGAGATTATACTGAGACAGGTTAATTATGCTCAAACCAGTGTCATCTTTATTATTTTGTAAACAGTCCCCTTGTGAATTCGGCAAATAGCCATTTAATGTCCCTTCTTCTTTTTTATCTTTCCTGTTCCTTTGTTTCCTCCATCTCTTTCTTCTTCCAATTCTGCGTGGGACATCTGTCTCGTTTTGGGTCTCACCCCTGATGTTGTGATCTCCGATTTGTCCCTCGGCGCTCCCTGTAAAAAAGTAGAAGAAGACGGAGGGGAAAGAGAAGAAGTGACAGAAGAAGGAGAAGAGGAGCCTGTTGAACCATAAGAGTTTCCTGTAAAAGAAGAATCTCTCTCGGAGTTTTCCCCTTCTGAACCACTGAAGACCACCTTCTTATGATTTTTCCTTTTCTTTAATATAGATTTGGGAGTATGAGCTGTGGAAACTACTGAATCTTCATGTGTTGTACTCTCATTCCTTTGTAATTTCTGTTGTTTCTTGTATTTAGGCAGGTGGCCCTGGTGGTTTGATAGTATCCTTATGAATTTTAGGCAGTAAATATAGAGTGGCTATTTTGGGTTGTGTAATTTCTAGAAAGTTAAATTCTTTTTGATCTATAGTACCACATGCTAGAGCTGATTTGATTAGTTTATTGTAACTATTGAGGAACATATCCATAGGGTTACAAAGAAGAATTCTGTAATTCAGAGAAATTGTGTAAGAAATTACACAACTCAAAATAGCCACTCTATATTTACTGCCTAAAATTCATAAGGATACTATCAAACCACCAGGGAGACCAATAGTCTCAGGGATTGGTTCCTTAACTGAAAAGGCTAGTAAATATATTGATGCTCAGCTTAGATACATTGTAGAATCCCTACCATCACATACGAGGGACACAATGCATCTTTTAAATAAAATCAATGATCTCCAGATTAACACGAATGCTCTATTGGTAACTTGTGATGTGGAATCGCTCTACACTAGCATAAAAACTGAGTGGGGTTGTAGAGCAACCACACACTATCTTAACAAGAATACTAATATGACCCAAGAGGTTAAAGAATTTATTTTGGATATGTTAAAGTTTGTACTCACTCACAATTTTTTCGTATTTGATGACAAATTCTATTTGCAAACATGTGGCACCGTCATGGGCACATCTTGTGCCCCGACATACGCTAATATATATCTGGGCTGGTGGGAGGAAACAGTGGTTTTCAATGAAGACCTTAAACATCTGACCCAATATGTCTCCCACTGGTCCAGATATATAGATGATATATTATTCGTATGGAATGGACCACCAGACCTCTTGACTGAATTTATCACAGTTCTCAATGATAATCCTTTTGGATTATACCTCACCTCTACTATAAATAAGACAAAAGTGGAATTTTTGGACCTATATATTCATAAAACCAATAATACTATTGAAACATCGGCATATAGGAAGCCTACATCCACGAATAATATTTTAGATGCTAATAGTTATCACCATCCAGCAACTATTAGGGGGCTCCCAATGGGGGAATATATACGTTTAAGACGTAATTGCTATTGAGAACTTTAAAATAGCTGCTAGAGATCTGAGAAAAAGATTACTGGAACGTGGTTATTCTAGAAAGTTATTAGCCAAAGCTTATAATCGAGCATTACTGAAGGACAGAAGGGAACTTTTAACTCCCAAATTAAAAGAATCTAATACCCCTCTTAGGTTTATTACCACTTTCTCACCACAAAGTGATCACATTACCAGCATTTTACGAAAACATTGGTATGTCCTTACCCAGGACACACTATTAAAACCATTGCTACCTGAGAGACCGTTGGTAACATACAGGAGAGCTAGTAACATCAGTGACAAGCTTATAACCAGTCACTATGATAGGAATGCAAAGAAATCTCCTACATAAAAGGGTTCTATAGGCTGTGGGCATTGCAAAGTATGTAGAAAAAAGTAAATTATAGGCGCTAAAGGACAGTACCCAGCTTAACTAGTGAATTCCCCTCCAAGAATACAAAGTGGCAAAAGCAATGTGAAAAAGTGAAGTTAAGCGCTCAAAGCACGGGTATATCTAAGAGATGTGTATTTAAATAAAGGAACCAGTGTCCAGTATGTAATCAACGAAAAAATATATACATCAAAGTATTTATATGTAATAATATATAGGAAGGAATATATATATATGTACCAGAACAGAGACAGAGGCGTAAATATAGTTAATGGAAATTTTCCATTTGAACTATATTTACGCCTCTGTCTCTGTTCTGGTACATATATATATATTCCTTCCTATATATTATTACATATAAATACTTTGATATATATATTTTTTTGTTGATTACATACTGGACACTGGTCCCTTTATTTAAATACACATCTCTTAGATATACCCGTGCTTTGAGCGCTTAACTTCACTTTTTCACATGGCATTGCAAAGTATGCCAGCATATGGTAAAAAAACAATCTATAGTGGACAGATTTAATTATACGTGGACCATAAAAGAGCATATTAATTGTCAAAGCACCAACGTAATTTACTGCATATCCTGTAGTTGTAATTTATATTATGTTGGTATGACTACACGCAGTCTGGGTAAACGTATAACTGAACATTTGAGCAACATAAGGACAGCCCACAAAGATGTTGAAGACAAAAAACAAATAACTAGTGTAGCTAAACACTTTCTTCAATGTCATAGTGGGAAAACCAATGCTTTAAAATGCTGGGGATTAGAGAAATTGAAACCAGGAATAAGAGGGGGGAATACGGAACAAAGACTGTTAAAGATGGAAACCAAATGGGTTTTCAACCTTAATACTGTCATACCCAATGGTATGAATGAGTTTAACAATTATTGGGTATATATCTGAATAGTTATTACTTTCTCTTTTACTGTCTGTCAATGTGTGTTTTGTATTTCCAATCAATATCCCTTTATTTTTGAGGGATATGTGGCTCTGAATAATGAATAATTTGGCCACATTAATAATTGGATGTGTATAGGTGAACTGGGTATATACCCTAATAGTCCATAGATAAGTGCATATAAGGGGTCTGCAAAAAGGCCTTTATGTGGTAACTATGTGACATATCACCCTATATTATAACTTGGCTATTTCACACATTGACATTAGATGGTTTGATTGCTAGTGATATAGATGTAATAGAATCATTTTAATTTGTTTTTCAAAAAATTGCACATATATCTGTAATTACCCATTGTCTATAGTCGTAATATTTTATGCTTTTGGATACATAGAGGAGTTTTGTAGAAGAATTATGTGCATATTTAATCCAAGAAGCTTATATGAATATAAATACAATCCTTCTTAACCAGTGCGATACGTATAGCAACCATGTAATACACTCTGTGAATAAAACAATAATGGGGAGCTATAGATTACGTTTAAGGACTTGTTATTTATAAGCAATAATGGATCTGAAATTCTGATTCTAATTAATATGCACCCTACTTGTAGTTTGATTTCTTACCGTGTTTGAAAAATAAGATTATTTTATAAGTTATTTATCCGGTGTTGGATTAATTTCCAAATTGAATAATATCACATTAATAATATATATCTTCAATTCACCGTTACGGGATGGTAATGAATGTCATCCATTAGTAGGCAAGAGAAAGAACGTGTTTACTTTTACAGATATATTTAACCAATAAGAGTGCAGGCTATTATAAAAGAACCTAACTGACATCCAATCCTAACTCTTTTAACAGTGGGTGGAAGCATAATCGAACGCCCATTGATAGATAATGAGGCGTTGTTTCGTAGCACCCACAGGATTGGCTAGCAGCAGCATAAGGTTTAAATAAAAGGCCGCGCACACTACAGCCTCGGCTTATTCATTTTAGAATCTCTAAGTGAAACATTGACAAAGGCTCACGGAGCCGAAACGCGTTTGTTATTTTAAACTTTAGAGTCTAATACCGCATTGTCACTCTAGCCACCTGACGCCGGTGTTTCCAGTTCCCGGCCAGGAAACAGAGGAGTGACTAGCGGTTTAATTGCTTTTAAATTTGTTTTGGTTCTAAGGTTGTGGGTAGTTTAATTAATTTCCAGGGAGGTTTATCCCCCTTGTTTTAACTTATATAAATAAAGCATGTATGTTTTATATTGTTACTTATGAAAGTGAGAGTGAGTGCTATCTAAACCCCTAATCTGTCTATCTCCTAATGTTAAAATGTATCTTATTTAAAGGTATAGCACCGGAATACAAATTTCTTATCTCACTTATCTACAGTGTAGTGCCAGTTTTTTTTTCTCTTTTGTTTCCAATGATACCAGAGTATACCAGAAACTCCCAGGGAATCCAACTGTTCATTATAAAAATGAGTTGGTTAAATTGTTAAAGGAAGGTGTACAATTAGGTGTCTTTAAAGAAACAGACATTGAAAATTTGGTCCCTAGCAATCCTCTTATTCCAATTTTCTACCATGTCCCCAAGGTTCATAAGGACCCCACCAATCCTCCAGGGAGACCTATTGTCTCTGGGGTGGGGTCACTCTTTGAACCTTTGGGGTCATGGCTAGATGGCATCCTACAACCTTTGGAGATCAAACAGCTATCCTATCTGAGGGATAGCTCCCATCTTATACACACCATTCAATCTATTGTTTGGGAACCCCAGTACACTTGGCTGGTTGTGGATATCAGTTCTCTCTACACTTCAATACCACAGCATCTAGGTATAGAAGCTGTGGAATTTTTTCTAGATAGAGAACTTACTTTAGAGCATGAAATAAAAAAGTATATTGGTGATATTCTACGATTTGCATTATCCCATAACTATTTCATGTTTGAAGATGTGTTTTACAGGCAGATTTGCGGCATGGCCATGGGGGCAAAATTTGCCCCCGCATTCGCAAATCTGTATGTCTCCTGGTGGGAGCTAACTTATGTATATAGTGTTCTCAACCCCTGGTTAGAGGACATACTACTATTTGTGAGGTTCATAGATGACCTTCTGATCATCTTTAAAAGGCCTGTTGATAAGGTTTTATTTAAGAAGTTTCTAAGTTTCTTGGATAATAATTTCATGAACCTTAAGTTCACAGGCAATTTCAGTCAAACAGAGGTCAATTATCTAGACCTCACCTTATTCAGTAATGGCAACAAAGCATACACAAAAACATATCGCAAACCTAGTGCAGGCAACACAATTCTGCATGCCACCTCTCAACACCCTAGCCATCTTATTAAAGCTGTCCCTAGAGGGCAGTTTATAAGATTAAAAAGGAATACTCAGTCCTTAGAAACATATGAAAAACAATCACTAGAACTCAAAAATAGATTAATTGCTAGAGGTTATAATTCAATGGCCCTTGAAAAATGCAGAGTGGAGATTAAAACCTATGATACTAATACACGAAAGCCTTGCGATAAATCCTTTAGTGAAGAGGTTGTTTTTACTACTGAATTCAGTAGTCAATATGACAAAATAGCTAAAATTCTTAAAAAAACATTTACATGTCCTTCAAGGAGATGCCATTCTAGCTCCTTTAATCCAGAATTGTAGATTTGTGGCAAAAAAGCCGAAAACCTTAGCACGTAGCCTTTCACCTAGTCAGGTCACCAGAACACGCCCTAAGGGCACACAATGGCTGAATAGACATGGAAGTTTCAAATGTCTAAGTAGAAACTGTGGCATGTGTTCCTCGGTCACAATGGGCAACCAATTTGAGAGCAGCATCACACATAAGAAGTACACCCCTATCTTTTATGCAAATTGTGGTACAACTTTTGTTGTGTACCTTCTAACATGCAATTTTTGTCAACGTCAATATGTTGGTCAGACCTCTAGAGAGGTCAGACGGAGGTTTGGTGAACATCTTAGGGACACTAAGAACTATGTCAAGGAATCTGCCATTGCAAATCATTTCAATGGAGAGCACTTTACAAATATAGCAAATCTATCTATCAGTATCATTGGCATAGCTCTTGTGCCACCTAGAGGCGGTAATAGGTACACCATTTTACAGAGAAAAGAGATCTATTGGATCTTGCAGCTCCAAACTAGAAGCCTGATGGGTATCAACAGAGAATGTGACATTGATTATTTCATTAATGACACATAGTACTATTAACAGTTAAACACCCATAATAGAAGCCCATATAACACTCCAATGTTATTTTCTGTTTAATCTTCAAGGTAATGCATACATAATATTGGCTTTTTTCAATTTAATTGCAAGTGTTTATGTAAAAAAACAGGTTGTGTTAATCACTTTTATACGTTTTTTATTTTTTATCTTAAATACATTGGAAATTATTATTTTTCCAAATAAGGATGTTCACTTTCCAAGTACATCCTTTTAGTTTTTTTCTAATATACCAAATACTCAGGTTTGTAATGCTTTCCTATTTCTTTTCCAGGTCTTTTCCTTTTTTTGATTAAGTTGACAGGCTTTGTTTAATGTTTTCAACATTATATTTTAAAACTTAACAATAAGATTTATATATTAGAGTACCAATATATACATTCAGATTGTATAACTTTCCACTTGAACTCTGCTTGTACATATATGTTTTTGCTTGCTATAGTTTAAACATACACTGTTTTAGGCCTGGTCCTGTTTGGTCTGGGTTACATAGAGTTAATCCCCACTCTTAATTAATTGCCTATATGTGTATTTATAGCATTCTAGTCTTACCTGTACTGTGTCTATGAGTAAGCGCCTGTACGGGGCGCGAAACGCATCAGACAGTCTCCTGTGTGCCACCCTTACCTGTTGTGAGTCACCTTCACTTTGGTCCCCTGTATTTTGATGGGTATTTACCATATTTATCTTCGAATAAAATTGGGACTTTTTATATGCTATTTCACCTGGTCTGCAGTGCCTGTCATTTCTATTCCTGTTTATCTCTGGTGTTGGATTTGGCACTCTCCGGCTACGGCACTCCTAGGGCAGCCCAAGCGGCCTTGCGGCCCCACAGCATACTTCCGGTTGGACGGATCGAGGAAGCATTTGTGCTAGAGCAGTAGGATTCCACACACTTTTACACTTATTAACCCCTAATCTGCCATCGCCGACACCTGCATTATATTATTAACCCCTAATCTGCCGCTCCGGACACTGCCGCAACCTACATTATATGTATTAACCCCTAATCTGCTGCCCCCAACATCGCTGCCACCTACATTATATTTAATAACCCCTAATCTGCCGCCCCCAATGTTGCCGCCACCTACCTACACTTATTAACCCCTATTCTGCCACCCCCAACGTCGCCGCCTCTATAATAAACATATTAACCCCGAAACCGCTGCACTCCCGCCTCACAAACATTAGTTAAATATTATTAACCCCTAATAACGCAGCCCTATTGGTTCCTATGGGGAAATAAAAGTTATGTCTACACCTAACACCCTAACATGAACCCTGAGTCTAAACATCCCTAATCTTACACTTATTAACCCCTAATCTGCCATCGCCAACACCTGCATTATATTATTAACCCCTAATCTGCCGCTCCGGACACTGCCGCCACCTACATTATATGTATTAAACCCTAATCTGCTGCTCCCAACATCGCCGCCACCTACATTATATTTAATAACCCCTAATCTGCCGCCCCCAATGTTGCCGCCACCTACCTACACTTATTAACCCCTAATCTGCCGCCCCCAACGTTGCCGCCTCTATAATAAACATTTTAACCCCGAAACCGCTGCACTCCCGCCTCACAAACATTAGTTAAATATTATTAACCCCTAATATGCCATCCCTAACATTGCCACCACCTACCTACATTTATTAACCCCCAATCTGCCGCCCCCAACATCGCCGCCACTATATTAAAGTTATTAACCCCTAAACCTAAGTCTAACCCTAACCCTAACACCCCCTAACTTAAATATAAATAAATATTATTATCATTAACTAAATTATTCCTATTTAAAACTAAATACTTACCTAAAAAATAAACCCTAAGCTAGCTACAATATAACTAATAGTTACAATGTAGCTAGCTTAGGGTTTATTTTTATTGTACAGGCAAGTTTGTATTTATTTTAACTAAGTAGAATAGTTACTAAATAGTTATTAACTATTTAATAACTACCTAGCTAAAATAAATACAAAACTACCTGTAAAATAAAACCTAACCTAAATTACACTAACACCTAACACTACACTATAATTAAATAAGTTAACTAAATTAAATACAATTACCTAAATTAAATTAAATTAGATAAAGTACAAAAAAATAAACACTAAATAATAAACAAATTACACCTAATCTAATAGCCCTATTAAAATAAAAAAGCCCCCCCAAAATAAAAAAACCCTAGCCTAAACTAAACTACCAATAGCCCTTAAAAGGGCCTTTTGCGGGGCATGGCCCCAAAGTAATCAGCTCTTTTACCTGTACAAAAAAATACAAACACCCCCCCAACAGTAAAACCCACCACCCACACAAGCAACCCCTCAAATGAAAACCTATTTAAAAAAACCTAAGCTCCCTATTGCCCTGAAAAGGGCATTTGGATGGGCATTGCCCTTAAAAGGGCAGTTAGCTCTTTTGCTGCCCAAACCCTAATCTAAAAAATAAAACCCACCCAATACACCCTTAAAAAACCTAACACTAACCCCCTGAAGATCGACTTACCGGGAGAAGTCTTCATCCAAGCCGGGACGAAGTCTTCATCCAAGCCAGGCGAAGTGGTCCTCTAGACGGGCAGAAGTCTTCATCCAAGCCAGGCAGAAGTGGTCCTCCAGATGGGCAGAAGTCTTCATCCAGACGGCATATTCTATCTTCATCCATCCGGCGTGGATCTGCTCCATCTTCAAGACATCTGACGCGGACCATCCTCTTCTTCCGACGACTAAAACAGAATGAAGGTATCCAAGATGGCGTCCCTTAGATTCCGATTGGCTGATAGAATTCTATCAGTCAATCGGAATTAAGGTAGAAAAAAATCCTATTGGCTGATCCAATTAGCCAGTAGGATTGAGCTCGCATTCTATTGGCTGTTCCAATCAGCTAATAGAATGCAAGCTCAATCCTATTGGCTGATTGGATCGCATCAGCCAATAGGATTTTTTCTACCTTAATCCCTTGTTTTAATACATTTGGGACATAACTAAGAGTTACAAGCAATTTTGGATACTTTGGCCTCTAGTTATCAAGCTGTCAACTGCAAATACGCTGGAATTCCGCAGCGTATTTGTGGCGAGGCTGATTTGCCGTAGTTATCAAGCCCTACAGCCCGGCAAAAGTAGAATCTAGTGACATAACATACGATCCGCCGGTCTCAGTCCGACACAGATCGATGGTTACGTCACTCCAGATGCTTTCCGAATGCAAGTTCAGCACAATCTGACTACTTTTGGTAGTTATCAAATACCTACCAGGTACGCTCGCCACTATTCCAGGCCAGCATACCTGGTTTTCAATCTGCCGCCCTGGAGGCGGCAGATCCCATAGGAATCAATAGGAGTCTGACAGCAGCGAGAGCTCATGTTCGCTGCTGCCCGATATCCCATTGATTTCTATGGGAAGTGTCTGCACCTAACACCCTAACATGTACCCCAAGTCTAAACACCCCTAATCTGCCCCCCCCCTACACCGCCGCCACCTACTTTATACTTATTAAACCCTAAACAGCCGCTCCCGGACCCTGCCGCACCTAAATAAACTTATTACCCCCTAAACCACCGCTCCTGGACCCCAACGCCACTATAATAAATATATTAACCCCTAAACCTCCGTTCCCGGACCCTGACGCAACTATATTAAATATATTAACCCCTAAACCGCCACTCCCAGACCCCACCGCTATCTAAATTATACTTATTAACCCCTAATCTACCGCCCCCTACACCGCAGCCACCTACAGTACATTGATTAACCACTAATCTACCCCCCCTACACCGCCGCCACTATATTAAATGAATTAACCCCAAAATCTAAGTCTAACCCTAACCCTAACACCCCCTAACTTAAATATTATTTAAATTAATCTAAATAAATATTCCTATAATTAAATAAATTAATCCTATTTAAAAATAAATACTTACCTATAAAATAAACCCTAAGCTAGCTACAATATAACTAATAGTTACATTGTAGCTAGCTTATGGTTTATTTTTATTTTACAGGCAAGTTTATATTTATTTTAACTAGGTACAATAGTTATTAAATAGTTAATAACTATTTAATAACTACCTAGATAAAATAATTACAAAATTACCTGTAAAATTAAACCTAACCTAAGTTACAAATACACCTAACACTACACTATCAATAAATTAATTAAATAAATTAACTACAATTATCTAATCTAAAATACAATTAAATAAACTAAACTATATTACAAAAAACAAACAAACACTAAATTACAAAAAATAAAAAAAGATTACAAGAAGTTTAATCTAATTACACCTTATCTAAGCCCCCTAATAAAATAAAAAGACCCCAAAATAATAAAATTCCCTACCCTAAACTAAATTACAAATAGCCCTTAAAAGGGCATTTTGTGGGGCATTGCCCCAAAGTAACCAGCTGTTTTACCTGTAAAAGAAATAAATACAATCCCCCCCAACATTACAACCCACCACCCACACACCCCTACTCTAAAACCCACCCGATCCCCCCTTAAAAAAACCTAACACTACCCCTTTGAAGATCACCCTACCTTGAGCCAGCTCTTTTACCTGTAAAAGAAATAAATACAATCCCCCCCAACATTACAACCCACCACCCACACACCCCTACTCTAAAACCCATCCGATCCCCCCCTTAAAAAAAACTAACACTACCCCATTGAAGATCACCCTACCTTGAGCCATCTTCACCCAACTGGACTGAACTCTTCATCCGATGCGGGCACAAGTGGTCCTCCAGCAGGGCAGAAGTCTTCATCCTGGCGGCGATGAGCGGCTCCATCTTGAAGACCTCCGGCGCGGAACATCCTCCTCGGCCGACGGACAAATGACGAATGATGGCTCCTTTAAATGACGTCATCCAAGATGGCATCCCTCGAATTCGGATTGGCTGATAGGATTCTATCAGCCAATCGGAATTAAGGTAGGAAAAATCCGATTGGCTGATTAAATCAACCAATCAGATTGAAGTTCAATCTGATTGGCTGATTGGATCAGCCAATAGAATTGACGTTGCATTCTATTGACTGATCCAATCAGCCAATCGGATTGAACTTCAATTTGATTGGCTGATTACATCAGCCAATCAGATTTTTCCTACCTTAATTCCGATTGGCTGATAGAATACTATCAGCCAATCGGAATTCGAGGGACGCCATCTTGGATGACATCATTTAAAGGAACTGTCATTCGTCGTTAGTCCGTCGGCCGAGGAGGATGTTCCATGCTGGAGGTCTTCAAGATGAAGCCACTCATCGCCGCCAGGATGAAGATAGAAGATGCCGCTTGGATGAAGTCTTCTGATGGATGGAGGACCTCTTCTGCCCCGATCGGATGAAGACTCCTGCCCGGCTGGAGGACCACTTGTGCCCGCATCGGATGAAGAGTTCGGCCCGGTTGGGTGAAGACGGCTCAAGGTAGGGTGATCTTCAATAGGGTAGTGTTAGGTTTATTTAAGGGGGTATTGTGTGGGTTTGAGTAGGGGTGTGTGGGTGGTGGTTTGTAATGTTGGGGGGCTATTGTATTGATTATTTTTTTACAGGTAAAAGAGCTGATTACTTTGGGGCAATGCCCCGCAAAAAGCCCTTTTAAGGGCTGGTAAAAGAGCTGGTAAATTTGGGGCAATGCCCCGCAAAAGGCCCTTTTAAGGGCTATTTGTAATCTAGTTTAGGGTAGGGAATTTTATTATTTTGGGGGGCTTTTTTATTTTATTAGGGGGCTTAGATTAGGTGTAATTAGTTTAAAATTCTTGTAATTTTTTAATTTTCTGTAATTTAGATTTTTTTTTGCACTTTAGTTATTTTTAGTTCATTTTATTTAATGTTAGGTAATTGTAGTTAATTAATTTAATTTATTTATTGATAGTGTAGTGTTAGGTGTAATTGTAACTTAGGTTAGGATTGATTTTACAGGTACTTTTGTAGTTATTTTAGCTAGGTAGCTATTAAATAGTTAATAACTATTTAATAGCTATTGTACCTAGTTAAAATAAATACAAACTTGCCTGTAAAATAAAAATAAACCCTAAAATAGCTACGATGTAATTATTAATTATATTGTAGCTATCTTAGGGTTTATTTTTTAGGTAAGTATTTCTTTTTAAATAGGAATAATTTATTTAATTATAGGAATATTTATTTAGATTCATTTAAATAATATTTAAGCTAGGGGGTGTTAGGGTTATACTTAGGTTTACGGGTTAATTCATTTAATATAGTGGTGGCGGTGTAGGGGGGGTAGATTAGGGGTTAATCAATGTAATGTAGGTGGCGGAGGTGTGGGGGGCAGGATAGGGGTTAATAAATGTAATGTAGGTGGCAGCTGGCTCTGGGTGCGGCGGTTTAGGGGTTAAACAATTAATTTATGTGCAGTGGGGTCCGGGATCGGCAGCATAGGGGTTAATAACTTTATGTAGGTGGCAGTGGTATAGGGGGAGGCAGATTATGGGTTAATAGGTATAATGTAGGTATCGGCGGGGTCCGGAAGAGGAGGGTTAGGGGTTAATAACTTTATTATAGTTGCGGCGGGGTCCGGGAGTGGCAGCTTAGGGGTTAATAACTTTATTATAGTTGTGGCGGGATCCGGGAGTGGCGGTTTAGGGCGTAATAAGTTTATTATAGTTGCGGCGGGGTCCGGGGGCGGCGGTTTTGGGGGTAATAAGTTTATTTAGGTGCGGAGGGCTCCCGGAGCGGCAGTTTAGGGGGTATAACTGTATAGTTTAGTGTGGGTGCTTAGTGACAAGCTAGCAAGAAAGCTGCGTTTAAGCCTATGAGCAGCGAGATCGATGACTGCCAGTTAACAACAGTCCGCTGCTCATCGCTCCGTACTTGGTGCGCGGCTTCTTGACAGCTTTCTTGATAACTTTGGCGAACGTATTCAGGTCCGCGGCGGCGATGTAAGGCAAGCTTAGGCAAGTGTATTGGGCCGGCGAATGCAGGTAAGTAGACAGCTTGATAACTAGAGGCCATTGTATCATTTCACTTGATGTTATTATTTGTCTTAGATATTTGGTATTACTATAGATACGAGCATATCGTTTGTTACTAATTCATTTGTCACCATTTGATTGCACAACGAATGTGATATTTTAGGAACATTGTATAACCTACTTTGGGACATAGATTGAGTTCCTTTTTTTAATTTTTTTGAAACTGTGTTATTTGCTTCTTAGATTGCTTATATAATCTAGTTGTGGCCACAACTTTTATTCATTTTCTTTTTTAACTTGTATCATTGTATTTGTATTGTTCTAACTTTATAGGTTATTAAATCCTTTTTATATATTCATTACGCATGGACACATATATCTTTTTTTAACTGGGTTTACTTATTCCACTTATATATCTATATCCTCAGCTTGTATTAGCGCCACTCAATTACTAATTTTCAGTTATGAGTTTTATGCTACAGCGTTGTAGTGTAAAACTCATAACTACTGACTTTTAAATGCGTTAGGGATCTGGACACAGTAGGCTGTACCGCTCACTTTTTGGCCTCCCAGGTCAGACTCGTAATACCGGCGCTATGGAAGTCCCATAGAAAAAAGACTTTACAAAGTTTACATAAGTCGTTTTGCGGTAAGGCCAAAGAAGTGTGCGGTACACCAAAACCTTCAAGACTCGTAATACCAGCGGGCGTAAAAAAGCAGTGTTAGGACCTCTTAACGCTGCTTTTTTACCCTAACGCACAACTCGTAATCTAGCTGATTGTTTCTTCAAGCAGTTTTAATTTCTAATATGCTGGAAGTCGCTCTTTTTTTCCAGTTTTTAAAAATTAAATATCTAGCAGCTAATATAACCATAATTTTATTATTGAGCTGCTGATTCCCTGTGTCGGACCAAAGGAAAACTACATTTGTGAATGTCAGAGTCAGGGGAGAGATACCCAATGTCTTATTAAGCCAGTATTGCACTCTAAGCCAAAAGTTTCTGATTTTTGGGCAACCCCACAACATGTGGAGGAGATTAGCCGATATAAGTGAACATTTAGGATAAGTGTTAATGTTAGTGTTCCTGCATTTAAAACCTTTATCCGGAGTAAAGAACGTCATATAAAGTAACTTAACATGTTATTTCTTCCAGGAAGAAGAGAGAGTTACTCAGATAGTTTTTTGAATGGAAAAATGAGGTAGTCTAGCATCCAAAGAGTTTTGCATTGTCGCTGTGGCCGATTTAGACAGGATTAACAGTACCCCTGGCCGAGGTCAAAGTTTGATAACAATAAGAAATTGACATGACCGTTTTTAATTAAGACAAGCCAATTCTCAATGCTCCCCAGGGACCAGTTCCAACCATAATCACTTATTAGTTTGAGTGCAAAGTGTCTCGCTTGTAGATAAGCTAAAAAGTTCTTATGAGAAAGATTAAATTCCACCCTGAGGGAGCTAAAGGATTAAATACATCTTCTCTCGAAGTCTAATATCTGATGAACATTAGAAAGACCTAAAGTATTCCATTTTAGAAAGAGTGTTGAATGTAGCCCTGCTTCAAACTGGGGGTTACCCCAAAATGGGATATACCTCGAGACCCTGTGTTCTATAGCTAGGGAATTATAGATCCTCTTCCATGCTTTTATAAATGGATCTTAGTTTTTTCATTTCAGGAGGAATTGAACTATAGTTACAGTGGATTAATGCCAACAGAGAAAAGGGGTAAGTAATTTTTTTTTCAAGATCATTTTCTGTGACATAATCCCTGGAGAATATTCAGTCTGTTACTATACGAGAAAGAAAAACTTGATTATAATACCGAAGGTCAGGGAGGGCAAGCCCACCATATTTCCTGGGGAGAGAGAGTTTAGATAATGAAATTCTAGATTTTTTATTTTGCCATATAAAAGATCTCAGAATAGAATTAAAAGGGATAATATCTTTCCCCTTCAGGATCAGTGGAGTATTCTGAAGAATATAAAGGAGTTTAGGAAGAAGAATCATCTTGTATAGGGCTATACGCCCAGAAAGAGAAAGGGGAAGGTTCTGCCAATTTTTTTTTTTTTTTTTTTTTTTTTTTTAATTTTTTATTGAAACAAATAAACAGACAGAACGAAACAGGTTACATCATTCATCAATAAAAAGAAAAAAAAAAGAGAATAAAGAAAGTACATAAAAAGGGATGGATACAGGTGAATTGGATTTGGTCACAGTACAATTTGATCCCCAATTTTCCCTTCACTGTTCCTGATACATTAAGTTTCTATTAGTCACTTTATTAAATCTTGCAAAGTTATATTGTTAATTCTCCCTTTAACAGTTATCTCAGGGTTCTACATCAAGTGACTTATTCTATACTCTATTAGATTTATGAAACATTAGGTTCAGTACATTGTATGGAATGGCAATATTCTTCCCATATTAAGTTTATTGCTAAAAAATCGTCTAATCTTTTCGTAGCACAATAATAATACTTTTCCATTGCTAGTGTGTGATTAACTAAAGAGCGCCACTCCGACAGTAAAGGAGCAGTAGTTGACTTCCATTTCCTGGGTATCAACCGTCTAGCGCAGTTGAGTAGAATAATTATTAGCTTTTGTCTCAATTTACATTTAATTTTTGGTGTGCTATTAAATAAAAATATGAGGGGATCTAGGGGTATCTCAATGTTAATTGACTGTTTGATGGCTAGGTGGATATCTTTCCAATATTGGCCAATAAGAGGGCATGTCCACCAGATGTGGTGGTAGTTGCCCACCCCTCCACATGCTCTCCAACACTTATTGTCGTTAAGGCCATACATCGCGGCTAACTTAACTGGGGTTTTGTACCATCTGCATAGCAGTTTTATGTTGGATTCCAGCTGTGCTATAGATGATGTATGAGAGCACATATTGTTAAATATTCTTGCCCATTGTTTCGATGAAATAGGAATTTGGAGTTCCTCTGACCATTTATTTGTGTAAGTTGGGAGATTTTTAGAATGGTGGTCTAGCAGCAGTTTATAGATTATAGAGAGAGAACCTTTAGAGTAAGTGTCGGATCTGCATATAGACTCAAAGGGGGATAATGTTCTATAAAATTGTGTGCGCTTAGTATGTGTGTTCAAATAGTGATTTAACTGAAAATATCTAAACCACGGGTTGAAATAACTTCCAAAAGTTTCCTGCAAGACCTTCTTGGGTTTAAGGGATTTATCATCCATTGCCAGGCTACATGGGATAACATCTCTTAAGGTTAAATCCCCTGTATATGGAATATGGTGAAATCTCTGTGCTTCAGGATTATGTTTTAGGGGGGTTAGAGGGGATGGTAAACTGGAAAACGACGGGAATTTAATGAGGCTTTTGTCCCATGTTTTAAAGGTGAGTCTGGTTATTTCTGATGTAGATGAATCTAGAGTCCTGTGAATGTGAGGTACCCAACATCTTGCTCCTAGTTGTGTATTTTGTGCTAAATCATGATCTAGTTTTACCCATTCTTTGTGTATACCATGTTTACACCAATCTATTATCCGTGTGAGTGTACATGCCATAAAGTAATAATGTAAGTTTGGCATGCCCAACCCTCCCTGTAGTTTAGGGCGATAGATGATATTTTTTGCTATTCTAGGGCGTCTGTTGTTCCATAGGAAAGTGTTTAGTATGTTTTGGAGTTTGTTGAGAAAGGGGTTGGGTAGCGCGAGTGGAATAGTTTGAAAAATATATAGGATTTTTGGCAAGATAGTCATTTTTATGGCATGTAGTCTACCTAGCCACGATAATGTTTTGTTGTGCCAGGCTTGTAGTTCTTTCTGTATATTGTGCAGTAGGGGGGTATAGTTTGCATTAAACATATTTTGAGGGTTAAGTGTAACATTAATGCCTAGATATTTTAAAGAGTTCTTCTGAAGCCTATATTGGTATGTGGATTGTATGTGATTAAGTTCCGTCACTGAGGTTTCCACTCCCATAAATTCAGATTTTAAGGCATTGATCTTGAAATTTGATAACCTACCGTAAATTTGAAATTCCTTGTGGAGTTCGGGCATGGAGATAAGTGGGTTAGTTATAGATAACAGGATGTCATCTGCATATAGAGAGACCTTGTAATCTCTCTCTTGGATTTTTATGCCAGAAATATTCCCATTGTTTCTAATTCTAGTTGCCAGGGCCTCCATAGCTAAAGCAAACAGCAGTGGGGATAGGGGGCAGCCCTGTCGTGTGCCGTTATGGATAGTAAAGGTCGGGGACGTAGCGTCGTTCAGTCTAATTTGTGCATTTGGGGTACTATATAGGGACATTATTTTAGAAATAAATGTGTCGGGGAAACCAAATTTGATCAAAATTTGTTCAAGAAAGGTCCAATTCAGCCGATCAAAGGCTTTTTCCGCGTCCAAGGACGCGAAGATTGTGGGGATTTTTGCTTTTGATGCATGGCAAATCAGTGTTTGTATTTTAATGGTGTTGTCTCTAGCCTCACGGTATGTGGTAAAACCAACTTGATTGTAATGAATTAGTTGAGGGAGTAAATTAGACAGTCTATTCGCTATTATCTTCGCGTATATTTTGGTGTCGATGTTTAACAAGGAAATGGGTCGAAAGTTTGCTGGTGTATCGGGAGTCTTGCCCGGTTTCGGGAGTACTACGATATATGCTGCCAGCATCGAGGGAGGGGGTGGATTATCAAAGGACATGTTGTTGTAAAGCTTGTATTGGGACGGGGTAAGGGTTGAGGCAAATGTCTGGTAGTATTTAGCAGAAAATCCATCTGGGCCTGGGCTTTTACCTGGGGTTAGGTCTTTTATAGCTGCTAGGATTTCGTTTTGAGTTATTGAGGAGTCTAATGCCTCCTGTTGTTCCGGGGAAATTGAAGGAAGATTACATGAAGTTAAATATGTTTGAATGAGTTCTTTAAACTGTATGTCAGTGTCTGAGGCCTTATCTTGTAAATTATAGAGAGTTGAATAATATTCATGAAACTGGTTTAGGATATCTGGGGTTGTATTTACAGTAGTGTTGTGGGGGGATTTTAGTTCGTGTATAAATGATTTTAACCTAGTTCTCTTGAGGTTCCTGGCCAGCATTTTACCTGCTTTGTTACTTTCATGATAAAATTTTTGTTTTAGTTTCAGAGCAGTTTTCTGATGTTCTAGAGCAAGAAATGTTTCTAATTGTTCTCTAACTTCACCTATTTCATGTAGGATAGAGGTATTTTTGGGGTCTTTCTTATGCGTGTATTCTAAATGACCCAATCTGGAAGTCAAGGTTGTGTAGAGCTGTCTAGAAGTTTTTTGGATGTGTGCCTTATATTTTATGAATTCCCCTCTTAGTGTGCATTTATGAGCTTCCCAAACCACATATGGATCCTTCACCGAATCATTATTGATCTGGAAGTATTCCTCTATTGTTTTAGAGAGATGGTCTACAAAGAGTGGATGCGTCAGTAATGAGTCATCCAATCTCCATTGGAAGGGGCTTGTAGGTGTATTAGACCATGCGATCTGTATCTTTACTGCCGAGTGGTCAGACCAAGAAGTAGGTAAAATTGCAGAGTTGTTTATTAAGGAGAGGCCTGCTTGATTCGTGAGGAGATAGTCTATCCTACTGTATGACTGTGAGGGGTGAGAATAGAAAGTGTAGTCTTTTGTTGAAGGGTGTGTAAAGCGCCAAATGTCGTATAGGTTATAATCTCTCAGAGCCTTCCATAAGTATGACAGGGTGCCTTTTGATGTTCTAGGTTGCGGGTTGGAGGTGTCTATGGAGGGTTGAAATGGGAGATTGAAGTCGCCTCCGAGAAATATTGGGCCTTTAGCAATATCTAATAATTTACGGAACATTGTTTTAAAAAATGGTATATGTTTAGTATTAGGGGCATAGATATTAACTAATGTGATTGGCCTGCCGTATAGTAAACCTGTTATTCCCAAAAACCTACCTTCCCCATCTTTGGCTGACTGCAAAAGCGTAAAAGGGATATTTTTGCGAATTAAGATACTGACCCCACAGTGATTGGTTAACGCAGTGTTGTGAAAATGCTGCGTGTAGTGCTTACCAAAATACTTCGGGATTTATGATTTTTTAAAATGTGTCTCCTGCAAAAACAATATGTCAGCCTTTTTCTTATATAGATCTGATAGAGCCTTTGACCTTTTACAAGGAGAGAGAAACCCTTTAACATTCTGAGTAAGTATTGTAAGTGGTGTTGATGTTTGCTTAGTGGCCATTAATCAGTTTGCTGGAGTGATCTGCACCTTTCTTGAACCTTGCACACATGCTAAAATAATTTTTCAGACATTGGAACAGTAATACATAGCTCATCATAATAGGTAACCTGTAACTGGTAATATAACATAAATAACTGTAATAACAACAAAAATAACATATTCGTCTCGGCTCGAATTGCCCGAGATGTGACATATTAACCATTAGCGCAGGCAAAGTGACTACCTTTACACCAATGTAAATAACAAATAAGTAACTGAGGGAAATAAATGTAAGCCTATATTAAAAGTCTTAAAGGCTTTGACAACAGGGAACGTATGATAACATATCAAAGAGTATATTAGATTATCTGCAATAGATCAATTTACTAGCATAACTAAAGTAATGAGAACGTTCTTGAAAACTAGTAGTGAGATGTTATCTACTGTTAAGTTCCACTGAAAGTCTTTGGCTATGTCCTTAGGAGATGCCTTTCATCACAGATATTACAATCATACTCACGTATCCAGGATTCCCAACAGGGGTTGCAGGAGATGTCGTCTGCAAGCTAATGTCCTACGGTTTCCCGTACAGATAGGACTATGCGGTATAAACAACATTGTAAATGGATATAGGTCCTAGTGTGTCGCTATAGTAAGGTGAGTTAGGGTCTGTCCATGCTCAGGTGCCAACTTTTAATGCCCTTGCGGCTGCAGGGCGCCTCTGCGGTTTAGCTGGAGTCAGGGACCAGTTATTTCGTTCACGCTGCTGGTTGATGGTTGAAGAACCTGCTTGAGGTGGGTTGTTAAGATCCGGCAGATCCAGATGTAGTATTTCACAGAATCTTGAAGCTTCTGAAATGTCGTCACATATCACTCTTCTCTCTTCATGAATTACTACAAGATGAGTAGGGAAACCCCATCTGTATGGGATACGTTTATTGCGCAAAAGTTGCGTCAGTGGGGAAAATTCCTTGCGTTTTTGCAATGTTCTTTGCGAGAGGTCTGCATAGAATTGCACCACTGTGCCCCGGAATCTAATAGGTTGATTTTTCCGTGATAGATTAAGAATTTCTTCTTTATCTCTGTAGTTCTTGAACTTAATAATAATATCCCTAGGTGGGGCTGAGTCAGGTGGCCTAGCTCTCAAGGCTCTATGAGCCCGATCCCAAGGTATTTCTTCTTTATCTGTAGTGCCTTTTAGATGGTTAAACAGGGCAGGCAAGTATGTAGGCAGATCTTTAGGCAATACTGATTCAGGTACCCCTCTTATCCTTAGATTTTTTCTTCTACTTCTGTTCTCTAGGTCTTCGATTTTAGAATGCAAAGCCTCAATGGTAGAAGTAACATTATCTGCTTGAGTTTGTAAGCTGTCCAGATCTTCCCTCATAGTGTCATTATTTTCTTCAAGGGCTTCCACCCTGAACCCTATAGCATTAATGTCCTGTTTTAGGTCTGCAAGTTCCTCACGCACACATGCACGGACAATGTCCGCTATATCCTGCTTAGATGGAAGTGCTGACAATATATTAGAAGGAACCTGAACCACATTTGACGATTGGGAGTCGCTCAGTGCTATCTGTTATTGTGGAGATGCCATTGCTGATGGAGGGGTGGTTGTCGTTTGAGTGTTTGCACTTTCAGAGGGGTTAAAATAGGAGGCCACTGAAGAATTTTCGTTTAATAGTGGTTTAGACACCTTGTCCGATTTGATATTCCTCCTAGAGGCCATTTGGGGTAGAAAGATCCCTTCAGTTCTTATGTGAAGTTTGATATTTTCTTGTGTTACTAGGCCTTATCTTTGTAAACTCACTCCTGTTATTAGGTATGATCTGTCTTCTCCCCTACAGTGAGAGTAGTGCCCCTCAAGCGTGATCTATAATGTGCGCAGTTTATCTGTCTTAATTCCAAGCGCTTATGTCTCTTTATAGGGCTTTTTGCTGTAAATGGGTTTAAAGCGTGATCTATAGTGTGCGCAGTTTATCTGTCTTGATACAAAGTGCTTATGTCTCTTTATAGGGCGTTTTGTTGTAGATGGGTTTAAGATTGTGCCCCTCCGCTTAGTTATCTGGACAAATCCCCTTATTCAGGCTGAGTTATATGGGGTCTTATGTCTTAAACTCCCGCGTGTACATTGTCATCTCCCCTTTATGTGATGGTATAAACTGCCAGATACCTGTATTTAGCCGGCGTCACATAAGTTATCCTGCGCCTCTTTTCATAAACAGCCGTGCCTGTAAAGTGTGTTTTTGTCAGCGCAGATGACTTTCTGATGCGGTTGAAGTTGTTGCTGCAAGTGCGCCACCTGAGACTCTGTGATGGTTTCAATGCCGTTTCCGCTCTACGCCGCCATTATAGCCATGCGGCTCCGGGTTCTCTTTAGTTGCAGAATGACCTCTTAAAGTTCCGACATCCATTTGTCGGTCGCGTAGTATGGTTTACATGATGAGCCTTTCCTCTCTTATATTTGTGAAGGTGGCTAGCCTTGTTCTGATGGCATATATGCCGTAAGTTGTCTCTGGCTTACACGGAGCTCGGAGTTTATGCGACCATCTTAGTCGCTACCGGCTCCGCCCCCGGTTCTGCCAATTTTTAAGGGTTTCTTTCATTTTGTTTAAAACTGGGAAAATATTCAGAGTATACCAAGAATCGGGATTAGAGGATATGATGATGCCAAGATACCTTAGTGAGCCCGGGACTACGCTAAAAGGTACATTTGAAGGTGATTCTTTGGTCTGTTTAATCCAGAGGAGTTCATTAACAGCATTAACCCTGTATCCAGAGAAAGATCCAAACTGTTCTATTATTGAGAGGAGTTTTGGAATATTTATAGAAGCATTTGTCATGTATATGAGTATATCATCGGCATAGAGTGCAATCTTAAGATCTTTTCTACCTATCTTGATTCCTTCAATTTGCTGTCTAACCAGCATAGCAAGAGGTTCGATGGAAACATCAAAGAGAAGCGGAGTAAAGAACACCCCTGACTGGTTCCCCTCCCCAGCGCTATATCCTGAGACATGAAACCATTCACCAGTATCCTCATAGAGGCCTTTCTATAGAGATTTTCAGTGAAATTGATTAAGTTACCTCTAATACCGAACTGGTGTAGGGAGAATAGAAGATGATCATAATGCACAGAGTCAAAAGTTTTTTCAGCGTCTATAGAGATAATTGCTAGGTCAGGGGTGCCCCCCCCCGCCCATCCCAAGCTCTCCATGGTTTTGAAATAGTCTATAGTAAGAAAAACTTCCCTTACCTTGGCAGAAGAATTATGTTTCATCATGAATCCAGCTTGGTCTTTGTGAATAATAGTAGGAAGAAGAAGTTGGAGTCTTTGTGCTAGAATAGAAGTAAGTAGTTTGTAGTCCTTGTTCAGAAGAACAATAGGCCTATAAGGCTCTTTCTTGGCCGGATCTTTCCCTTGTTTTAGTAGTAAGGTAGTATATGAAGCAGCAAAGTTAACTGTGGGCTCGTTAACTTTGATGAAGATATCATTAAATAGCGAAGTTAAGTACGGTGTTATTGAAGAAGATAACATTTTGCAAAATTCATTAGGAAGAGCATTCGGGCCTGGAGCTTTATTGAGGGAGAGATTCTGAATTGCACTAGGAACTTCTAATTCAGAGATGGGAGAGTTAAGAGTTTCAAGTAAGTCAAGTGTTAGGGAGGGAAAAGATATTTTATGCCAAAAGTCCTGGCGTTCAAGATTATTTGAGGTTCTGAGAGAGTATAAATCTTTATAGTAATCAGAAAACACCTTTAAGATTTCTTCTGCCGTCTTAAGAGATTTACTTTCAGTATACACGGAATCAATCAAGGGGGAGCCTTTATATCGATTAACCAATTTTGCAAGAAGCTTCCCTGTCTTATTTCCATAACGATATAACTTAGCCTGAAATCTAAAATCCTACTGAGTGGCCCTGTAGAGAAGGAAAGAGTCTCTTTCCCCTAACACAGAGGTATATTTTGTCCAATTCTCTGATGTTTTCTTGCATATATATCGATTATATGAGTTCGAGACTTCTCTCAAAAGTTCTCTCTCCCTCAGTTTAAGTTTCTTTGTCCTAGAAATACTATAAGCTAATATTTCCCCCCTGAGAACCACTTTTGCAGTTTCCCAGAGCAATGCGGGATGATTGGTATATTCCTGGTTATACATAACAAACTCCTTAAATTTGGAATTAAGCCAATTTTGAATTTGAGGTCAGAAGCTAAAAATACAGGGAAAAAGAACTGGTTATTCCTATGTACAAGACTACCAAGCTGGAAATCAAGGAAGATAGGAGCTTGATCAGAAATGCTAATAGGTAAGATCCCTGCTAAGACGTTTTGCATAACCTTTCATCTAGTAAAAATAGGTCTATTCTCGAGAGTGACTTGTGTGCCTTAGAGAGACATGTAAAGTCTCTGGAATCAGGGTTTTGCAATCTCCAAATATTGCATACTCTGAGATTCCGAAAAAGCCTGGTAAAAAGCTTTGATTCCAGATTATCTCTTTTTTACTTTTCATAGAAACAGGGTCCTGTCTTAGCCTGTCAAGAGGGTACTGCGGTGCCATATTAAAATTGCCTCCTATTATCGGATAGCTTTCTGCACAAGATGCGACCTTAGCTTGTATTGCTTCCCAGAAGGGTAAATTAAAAACATTAGGAGCATATATGTTGCTTGGTGTATACAATACTTTAGCAATTTTAATTTTTACCATTAAGTATCTCCCCTCCTGATCCGCATCGACATAAAGAACCTCCTAATTTATATTTTTTTTCCAATAGAATCGCAACACTACCTTTCATCTTCAGGCTAGGAGAAAATAGGACTTCCTTAACCCAGGAAGATTTGAGCTTGAGAACTTCGTCAGATTTTACATGGGTGTCCTGTAAAAAAGCAATGTCAGTGTTAATTTTCCTTAAGTGAGATATTGTTTTTCGTTTAATGGGGGATGTAAGGCCTCCTATATTCCAGGAGGTCAGCTTAAATCTACCTGCCATTACAAACCTCTCTCAGTACACTATAAGTGTTTACTTGAGGAACATATCTCTTCTAAAACAATACACATGGAAGCCTGGGAGAGAGACCTACAACTTACATACACACCAGAAGCATGGGAAGAGGCAATAAACCTCACAAAAAAAACTACACACTGTCACTCTTTACGAGTTGTATTATAAAATAATCACGAGATGGCACCTAGTGCCCACAAAATTAGTAGTACCCAGACCACTCCCCTATGTGCTGGAGAGAGTGTGGAGAGCATGGTACTCCGCTCCACACCTGGTGGACCTGCCCAAAGCTAGACAGTTTATGAAGTAAAGTAGAAAAATGTGTAAGGATTTGGACTTATTGGAAGTACTGATGCCAGCCCTTGCAATATTACACCTAGGAATGGGAAAACTTCCCAAACCCAAACAAAACTTACTCTTATGCATTCTCACTTCCACCAAATTACTTATTGTCAGAAACTGGAAAAAAGCCAGCCCCCCAGGTGGCAAGGGGTGGTAGACTGTGTAAACCATATAAAAAACATGGAAAATTATGTTTTTAGAGAACGCAGATGACTAACTGACTACTGTTTGATATGGGAACTGTGGGAATCCCTTTGGACCCATAAACTCCCATAATCAGACTGACCAATACGACTGCAGTGGTAGCCTTTGTAATCGATTTTCCTACTCCCTGCCCCTCTATATATACCAGAACTCAGCAATTCCCCTAAGTACTACCCTTAAATCTGCCCATACAAACAAGCCAGGTGCAGAGACTGCTAGTCAATTAGAGCAGCCTCTCTTGATAATCACATTTAACTCATTTGAGATATACTATCCATCATTTATCTTCACCGGAGTCTATAGTGTTAGATCATTTAGATACCCTAGTAGACTAACCCATTAACCCAAAGGTCATCCCAGTTATGCCTCCTATAAGATAGGTCGGAAGGACTAGAGAAGTTCTATATGTAATTAAATGGTGGCCTCTGTAAAAACAAGGTTTTCAAGAGAGCAGAGGTACTGTTTTACCTCTTAAAGTAAAGTTTATGTCTTGATGTTGTTATGCAATGTACTCAGTTTTTACTGCATAAGCTGTATGTTATTTATATTACCTCAATAAAAAAAATTATTTATAAAAAAAAAAAATCTACCTGCCGTGTTCATCATCTAAAAGAGAAGAAAAAAAAAGGGGCGGGGGAGAGGAGGGAAAAGGATAAAAACAAACAAAATAGAGGGATATTACCACATAGTCCCCCTAGTACCCTATGCTCAAGGGACCCGGCCATACATAAAGTGAAACTCAGAGAATATCAGTATTTACAGTCTATTTCCAGTATTATTCTGGGGAATAAGTCTTAGCAAATAATTGTTCTCCTCTTTAGCAGAGTCAAAGTAGTATGTGTGGTTATCTACGAATAACGTCAGCCTAGCTGGATACAGTAAGGTTGCCCGGAGACCCTGATTCATAAATGTTGTGCACATTGGGGCTAATTCTCTCCTCTTTGCAGCAGTTTCTGCAGAATAGTCCTGGAATAACAGGATCTTTACGTCTCCTAAAAATATAGGTTGGTGTTTGCAAAATGATTGTAGTAATGTGACTTTATCTTGAAAATTTAAAACCTTGGCTATAATTGGCCTGGGTCTCGCATTCATTTTGCCTGATGAAGGTGGTCCTATCCTGTGCACCCTTTCTAGAACTATTTGGGGATGAGAGTCTGGGATCTGTAAAAGCTGTGGTAACCTGAGTGTTAACAATTTATTCAAATCCTCATATTGCTTCTCTTCTGGCACCCCTATAATTCTAAAGTTGTTCCTCCTTGAACAATTCTCTAAGTCTTCTAATTTACTCTGGAGTTTAATAAGATTAATATGTGTGGCTTCTAGCTTAACATTATGATCTATAGTAAGATCTTCAAGATCCGAAATTCTTTGTTCTGCCTCCAAAAGTCTGCGGTCGAATTGTTTAATTTCACAAGATAGATGTGCAATATCTTGTTTGATCTCTGTTTTGAGAATATCAAATTTAGGGGCCAGAACTTCAGAAATGCTGGAGACTAAAGATTGAATGTCTAAGGGTTCATTTGAGAGTGGAAAATAAGAAGTAGGTAGTTGTGCATCTGTCGAGGTCTCAAGAGTATTTTTGTTCTTCCTGTCTCGCTGTCTAACCGCCATGACTGAGGGTGAGGTTTTAGAGTGACTGTGTAAAAATGTATCCATATGTTTGTGGAGGTGAACCAATAATCAAGTTAGCAAGGAAGTGATTTGTGAGGGGAGGACCAGTTTATAGTGGGGTGAGAACCCCCAAGAGGAGACAGAGAAGAGGAAAAAAAAAGGGGGGGGGAGGGGGGGGGGAGAAACAGCCCCCCTACTCCAAGAAGCCAAGAAGGGATGAGTGTTGTTGGCCCACAACACCTGAGGCTAGTGTAAGGTGAATAACGTGATAAGTTGTGTCCAGTGAGTCCAAAGTGCGTGAAAAAAGGAAGTGCTACTTAAGAGTGAGAAAAAGAAAATAAACTTACACGGAAAAAAAAGATTCTTCCATAAGACAGTCATGGGGGAAGGCAAATAGACGATATGAACCCATAGGAGTGCCACCCCTACCAAGATAAATGTCTAGTCTAAGGTTGTTCACCAGTAATACTAACTATTACAACCCTGTTGTGAGTATGACTGTAACCAGGGATAGGCACAGACAAAGGCTGTGGCGGACATTTTCCAAAGTACAGACCTTAGTGAAGGACATCAAGGCACATTTGAAATTAAAAATATTATTTTATAGTGCTTGTTTTATAATACGGATGCAGATACCACTGATCCTATAACCAGCCCTCCTCTAACTATACCCATGTACCAGTGTCACTACTGTGTCATTATATAGTGCTGGGTGTTATAATACTGATGCAGATACCACTGATTCTATAACCAGCCCTCCTCTGGCTATATCCATGTGCCAGTGTCACTACTGTGTCATTAGATAGCAATGGGTGTTATTATACTGATGCAGATACCACTGACCCTATAACCAGCCATTGTCTGGCTATACGCATGTGCCAGTGTCACTACTGTGTCCTTGTATAGAGCTGGATGTTATTATACTGATGCAGTTATACATCCAGTGTTTCACTCAGGCTTTGTTTATTCCATAACTTATCACCCAATATCGCTAGCAGTCTCTTGGCAAGCCACTAATTTTTTTTTTTTATTAATTTTTTTTTTATTGAGGAAATAAAACAACTTACAAATTTCAAAAAGTAGAGTACAAATTGGTTAGATATCCAGTACATCATCATATTAAAAAAAAAAAAAATGTTTAGGTGTGACTGCACAGAAGTAAATAAAAGGCATAGCATTCATAGAGCAAAGTGCATGTTTAAGGGTACACCACATAGAATACATTGGACTAAACTAAATGTAACTCTATTAGGCACTCTACAATAATAAAATCCTCAATTTTGTTTTTTTTGTATTTGGGAAACAATAGTAATACTGAAATTTGAGGTAACCCCCAAGTATATAAATAACAACTACTAGCTAAATCTATATCCCCATTAAGTGAACATAGGCCTCTTTTGGACCTTAAACTATAATCCATGTCTGTAAGGGGACAAGATAGGGGCCCCTCATTAGGTATTATGTATAGAGGGTCACTCTTGGACCCATAGGGAATATAAATATATACATAAGTATTAAATATGTAAGGCTAGTATCAGCAGCTGAGGGAATATAAGCTACAGAGGCACGGGAAACCCCTCTGAGCAATGGAAATAGACAAGGAATATATTTATCAGCCCATGGGACTAAATGTGCATGATCATAATTAGGTATCTCTAGCGCACACTAAATACAGTTATACAAGCACTTTATGAGGATTGTAACCCCCTTAAATAAATTAAAAACTATAGAACTGAAACTAGCAATTAAACAAACATCCAGCCAACATGTTTCAATTATGGGTTAAACATAGAAGTGCATAAAATTCCAGTTGGGAAGTAAATGGTCTAAAGAGCATTAGCCTATCTAATAGTATATTATCCATATTTCTCACAATCATTGTGTCAATGGCACACATCTTTTGTATCATATCTATATTCTCACATTACCTATGGTGTAGTATTAATCATACTGGCGTACATATGGATCTATATTTCACCCAACAACTCTAAATAATTAAGTATAACAAATATTAAGAACTAAAGAGTAGAGAACTCTCCAAAACGAGTGCAACCAGCATAACAAAAAAAAACAAAAAAAAACCAAGGGTGTCATGCAACAAAGTGTTCTCTGCCAACACATATAATAAGTTGTGAACAATAAAGCAGTTTTAAGGGCTCATTACTCACCCCCAACTACTGACCATATGTACAAACAACAAATAAAGCAGTGTAACAGCAGTAGAAATATATAAATGGCTAAACAAACTGCGATGGAATTCAGTGTTGACAGTGTCCGTTAGTCACCCATAGAGAGCCTTAGCCTATTCCAGATCGGTATAAAGGTGATATTTCAGCCGCCTGCAGACTCCGTACCAACCATCCGGGACCGCGACAGTGCAGCCAGCAAGGATAACCCATGAATGAGCTTGCATGTAAAGTTAGTGTAAGTGACACCTCTTCGATTGTCCATAGCACTTGTCCCAGTATGGTTACAGAGGATTCAGATATAGTTCCTGTATCGGTCCCCTTAACGTCTCCAAAATAGGGCTCCATCAGTGAGGGCAATGTGACAAATCTAATCACTCCAGTAAAACCGTCAGGGATTACCCTTGTATCAACCTGACAAGCAAGCGAGCAATGTTCTGTGATCGGGCAGTTAAGGCCCCTCACTCCCGATAGCACTGCGTTAGACTGACATGTTGGGTTAATTTGCAGACCGCCATGAACATCCGGCGGCTTCTCAATAGTAAGAGTCAACTGATCTGTGGCCCAAGCCCCGAGACCGGCCACCACCCACGAGGTCGGACCGTCCCGGATCAACTCTGTACATTTGGCAGCTTGTCCTGGTTGTTCCATATATGTCGGCATATCTATGGGCAATTGCGAGCAATCCAGATGCAATATCTCCTCAGAAGTTGTATGCCTTATTGAACAGTCAAATTCACAAATTATTGCCTCTTCAAACTCTGTAAAGAGGGTTTGTATCACACAAACTATATCCTCCATATTGAATAGAAAGGGAAGTTATATAAAATAGCCTTGATTAGTAAAATAGATAGGAAAATGTTCCGATGCTTCAATTTGAGCTTGTAACCCAGAGTCTGGGGGGGTAATGTGCGGAACTCCGGTATTTTGTTCTGTTGTTCCCCTCCCATTTATTTCCTGTGCAGCTCCTGCTGGACACTACAAAGAACTGGACACCCATTAAACTAACCCCACTTTGAAAAAAGGAGAGGGAAAGAAAGTTTAAGACAAACGGCCGTTTGCGAATTCAAGTCCTAGTTCCCATATACGCGCTGGAGGCGTGCATTGTGATTACCTGTCTCAGGAGGCTGCCCGGGAAACAAAGAACCCAGACTACAGGGGTGAAAGTTGCTTCAAACCGGCAGCGTAAAAGAAACCCATACACGCAGGAGCGTGGTCCAGGTTTCGATACCAAAGAGCGAGGATCAGGTTTTGACATCCAAGAAATTTACATCAGACACAAATGTGTCAGAAGACCCGGTAAGCCCATCCGTATATGTAAATAAAAATATCGGTATTACTGACAAGTCTACAAATGACAGAAAACATCAAAAGACATTGTAAAGATAAGTGACCTACATAATTACAATTTATAGAATCATAAAAAGAGACATTGTTGCTTTTGTGATTGAAAGACTAAGAAAAAAGCCACTACAGCTGCGGCACCATATTATTTAAGGTGGAATAAGATAACCAAAATAGAAAGGTGGAATTATTTAAAAAAAGATCACTCGAAACACTTTATACTGTATTGTTTTTATATAAAATTGTTTTAATTTCAGGGAGACGTCCCTAATATATACTAATGCAACAAACTTTTTAAATCTTTTTTAATTCTTTTTTAAAATAAATGTACGTTTGACAAATTGTATAGAGGTCTCCAGACTATCTTATTTAGCTCACAGCGCTCCTTTACTCCATATTGTCTTAACACTTTGTAACTTTTATACGGTAATTATAGGGAAGATTACCTGTAAAGGAGCTTTAAGATTAGATTCCAGGCGCAGTCTCTTATATATCCATTTTTGTAATGTGCGGTAGCCCCAACTCCTCCGTGTCGCGACTGCAGAGTAGGCCTCACTGGACTTGTCATATAGATCTTGGCACAGTTGAACAGTTTAGTCGAAGTGCATAGGTCAGGTACAGAGTTTAGGAATGCTTTTCCGTATCTTTCAAATCTTCAATGTTGTACAAGATAGTTATAAATCTCTGAAAATAGGAGATATAGTCAGGAGCACTTCAAAAACATGTCCTGCCGCTTCGACTGTAGGCTCCGCCCCCCCTCGGCAAGCCACTAATTTTATTCACACTACATGTTTATTTTTTATTCCTATTATTTAATCAGAAAGAAAACATATACTAAGGTTGTGGCGAACACTGCAAGGGCTAGTCACGGACAACTTGCCGATCCCTGGCTGTAACAATGAGAGAAAAGCCAATTCTGTTTTTTTTAACCATATAAATATATATATATAAGAGGGTTGGATATCCTCAGGTAACCTCAGTCAAGCCTAAGACATCCAGATAAGAATACCAGATAGAATCAATTGTATAAGGAAATTAATAAAGTTATGAGTATGTAAAGTAATAAGCTTAGGTGGAGACCTTAGTAATTGATTACAATATTAAGGCATAATAATACACTTAGAGAATTTAAAGATATTCTTTTTCAACCATTAAATAGAAACGTTTGTAGTTTATGAAAAAATGAGTGTATATAATGCTAAACTTGAATGGCAACCTTAATATATGACAAAATATTAAAGAAAAATCTTTTTCAAAATGTTGTAATTAAAAAAACTATGAGGTAGTTTTTGAATAGGAAAGAGATCTCTCACCCAGTATAAATCATTACCCTTAGTTCTTATAACCCTAGCTTACATATCAATGTAACAGTATAAAATAAACCAATTCTACAAGGCTTTAATCTGAATAAGACAAAGAGAAATAAAGTATATATGAGGGATTTGGAAATTTGCAGAAAGCCCCAAATAACCCTATAGGTATTAGGTTTAAATAAAAACCTGTATATTTGAGAGGGTAGAAAAGCTGGATACTTTGATTAGCAAGTTTAGATATATTATTATATTTTTCTTCTTCTTATCTTTCCCCTTGCCACCTCCCACTTCTATGCCTCCTAAAGCCAGTGCACAAGTCTACTACAGTCTAACCATTGAGAGGGTGGAGGGCTTGAAGTTCATACGGTGGATCATAGCCTGTTCTCAATATCCTGGGGCAACACAGTGAATTAGGCTGGTGGCAAGTAATCCTGTGCAAAGAGATTTCAAGATTGGGTTGTTTAGGAAGGAGTCAAATGTGACCAAGATATTCATCTGAAAGGTATACAGAGGTAGCCCCCCTCACGCAGCTCCGGTGGGAGGGGGAAACAGCCCAGTCCAAACAAAGAAAGGAGCAAGGCAAAAAAAAAACACCCCTACACCCCCCCCCCCGCCGCAATGTTGGGAGGGGTGACAGAGCGGGGAGAGAACTGCCTGCTGCTATCCAAAGTTCTCCAGGGCAAACAGGTAAGATGGGCTTCTCTTCGCTCAGAAACCGTCGGTTAGCAGGAGAGAAAAGTCGGCCGGCGGGTTAGAGTTGAACAAGCTTGCAGGGCTGAGGTAGGTCTTCGCTTCGGTTTCCCATTGGGAACCTCTGAATGCCCCTGTCGGGAGTCTCCAGCCTGCAATACCCCTGAGTTAGGAGAACAGCACCATCAAACAACCGACCAACCCCTGGGAGCGACTCACCAGTCAGGGTTAACTGTAAAACAATTGGCAGAACAGGAGAGGTAGACCCCCCTGACGCAGCACCCGTGTGAGACGTGGGGATATGGAAAAACAAAAGCCAGTTCTTTCAGCTGCTGCAGTGCGCAGCTCAGTGCGATGACAAAGCACTGAAGGAGCTCCGGTAGCGATGTAAGTTGTGCTAGGCAAGCAACCCGAGGTCTGGGGATTTTCAGTGCGAAGATTCTCTGCCAGCAGCTCGCAGGGAGAAACAGAGCTAGTGTTCCATGTGACCTAACACACACGCTCCTCCCCCGGAACTCCAGGGCACATTTTTTTAATTAACCAGAGGTCTGACCTCTGGTTAATTGCACTAATCACAAATTGCTACAGAGAGTTTGCGGGATCATTAACCAGCCACTTGTAATGGCTGATTAGTTAATGTGTGCCCATAAACAGACAAATTTACCACTTGTAATCTAGCCCTTATTGCGTAAGACTGCTGAAGGAAATACCTTGGCACATAACAATATAAACATTTAACACTGGTAGGAAAATGTTCAAATGACTCAGCTTTAAAGGAAGATTTAAGGACAGAATTACCAGGCTCCATAACTGCAGAAAAAAAATCTAAAAATAAAGTTAAATGCAGAAAACAAACTTAAATGATAATATCCCCATTAAAAAAAATTTGAAGAAAAGGAAACTTACCTCCTCTGAAAGAAAGAAATAACGTCAAACTTGCATCATATCTAATAAAAAAAAGCACCAAAAGGTATATGGACTATAACAACAATACACGAAAGCCGACGTGTGTCAAAATATGCGTATGAAAACGCTGAAGAGTCAACAAATTTATGCACCTGAAAAAAATGATGCAATAAAAAAATAAACATATGAATTAATTATTTAAAGGGGAAATATTAAATAGCTACATATAAATAAATTTACCAAGGCTATGTACTGTATGTTTCGGAATCTGTGCTTCCTCCTAATGGTGGGGAAAAGTAATTGTCAGGAGAAATGGATTGTGGAATCTCTCCAGCTGTATGAAATAAATACATTTAGTGTGGCTGTGGGAAAATAGGAAATCACAAAACAGTCTAAGGGACATTTTCAGAACTCCTGTTATGAATTATTTGCCATAAGGCAGATAAAATCTACAGAAACAATTAGTAAACCAAAAATACAAATATAAGGTGTGTGTACTTTTTCATAGTATTTAGAACCATCTCTATGCTGTAGGCTATTTTATAGACCCTTGAATGCCATCTAGTAAAGAAAGTTTCTCTTACTGTATTGAATTTAGTCAACAGGAGTTTCTCAGTAAAGTCACTAATGAAATAGCATTTACATTAGAGAATATTTAAACGCAGTCATTTGGTTTGGCTGGATTGTGACATTATTTGTTTGTTAATGGAAATTCATTAACCCCTTATTTCCAATTGACAGTGTCTTCAGAGCAGCAGAGGATCAGATAAACTACAACTTAAACTTAAAGGGACAGTTAACATGTTGTTGTTTTAAAAGATAGATAATCCCTTAATTACCCATTCCCCAGTTTTGCATAACCAACACAGTTATAATAATACACATTTTACCTTTGTAATTACCTATCAAAGCCCCTGCAGACTGCCCCCTTATTTCAGTTCTTTTGACAGACTTGCATTTTAGCCAATCAGTGCTCACTCCTCAGTAAATTCACATGCATGAGCTCAATGGTATCTATATGAAACACATGAACTAACACCCTCTAGTGGTGAAAAACTGTCAAAATGCATTTAGATTAGAGGCGGCCTTCAAGGTCTAAGAAATTAGCATATGAACCTTCTAGGTTGAGATTTCAACTAAGAATACCAAGAGAACAAAGCAAAATTGGAGATAAAAGTAAATTGGAAAGTTGTTTAAAATTACATGCCCTATTTGAATCAGGAAAGTCTTTTTTGGACGTGACTGCCCCTTTAAATAAAATGAATGTATTAGTGGGCGCTAGTGCCACAAGCCAGCTGCAGCACAAAAAAACATAGCTTTATGGGTCAGAACTGGTCAAGACAAAAGTGAAGATTACTTGTTGGCTTAATCAGTAATCAGGAATCAGTCAACTTACAATTAAATTGCTGGGTACAGTATGAACAGTGTAAATTTGATCTTCTAAAACCTTTCAAGCCTAAATAGTTTAAATTTGAATTTTTGCACCTTTTCCTGTCTGCAGAAAAGCCTTTCTCGCCTTTAGAGTAATGGCAAGGCAGTGTGAGTACAGTCAGCATCTCTTCAGCTAGTGGACACTTTGGTTCCATGCAGTTCCACTTGCTACTTTCTCTATCTTAAATTCTATCTGCTCTTCTTCAATATTGTCTGATCCTTGGCATAGAATAAATGTTTACTGCACAGAATATGTGTTAGTAGGGTAGTTTGAGTCCGTTTTCAGCTCTTCAGTTAGCTGGTACTCTGTGACTCCTTGTGGTTCCATTTGCTGCCTGGTCGCTACACCACAAACCTGAGACCAGTGAAATAAAAAACAATATATAACACAAGCAGATATGTGTTTCTCAGCTATTACAAGCTATATCATAAGACACTTATACGTGAAAAACTAGCAGTGTAAATGTGCTTCCAGTTCCTAAACCAAAAAAGTTCTAAAACATACAAAACCATCAACCAATCTGTAGTCCAGAAACACCTTGAAACATCAGGTGAAATCACATTCTGTAAAATACAAACAAGATGGCTTACATGGACCGAATAAAACAAGGGGGGAAATGCACATGACCCTCTTGATATTAACAAATGAGTACCACTGACTAATAAGCAAAGACATTTTTTTATCCTCTTCTGCAGACTCACTTTTCTCCTGAGAGTCAACCCTATCCTGCCTTTTTGCCTGCAGTGCTGGCTTCCAAGCTTACAGCAACTACACCATTGTATGAAGAAAGCTGCGTTCAACTTGTTTTTGTACTTATCTTCATATGGTGAAAGGGGTATGAGGAGCACTGCCTGACCTGAAAAATAGCTGATACACTTTAAGTACTAAATAGTAGACATGTGCAATTTGTTTCTGCCAAATTTCATTTTCAGCTGAATTTTGGCTGATTCTGAGATTTGGATAAATCAGAATTTCCGAATCGGCACCATAACGAAAATTCCAAAAATGAATAAATCAGTTTCCAAATTTTCAGATCCATTCTTTATTTATATTCGGAATTTTTCATTATTCTAATCTAAACCGCAGTTCCCAAACATCGCCAACACTAACCAAACCTATTAACCTCTAAACTGCCATTCCCCGACATCGCCAACACTAACTAAACCTATTAACCTCTAAACCGCCGCTCCCCACATCGCCAAAATGAAATAAATCTATTAAACCCAAACTGCCGTCCCCCCACATCGCAAAAACTAAATAAAATAATTAACCTCTAAACCGCCATCACCCCACATTGCAACTAGCTAAACTATTAACCCCTAAACCTAACACCCCCTAACTTTAACATAATTAAAATACACCTAATGTAAAGTTACAATTATTAATTAAATACCTATCTAAAAATAAATACAAACTTACCTGTGAAATAAAAATAAAACCTAAGCTAGTTACAATAATACTATTTTCTAACAACCTAGTTAAAATAAATACAAACTTACCTGTGAAATAAAATAAAACATAACCCTAAACTAAAAAAAATCTAACATTACTTGTTTTTTTAAAAAAAATATATAATATAAAAAACCTAACATTACCAAGAATAATAAAACCTATCCATAATGCTATCATCTAGAATGCTCCACTAACAACATGAAGCATTGTTCTAACTATTTGTCATCTCATCTCTCCACAGGTAAGAATTTCCTCCTCTGCATTTTTTGCCCTGGTTGCTATTCCACGCCCCTTTAATGTGTTTTCAATACCCTGGTATGCATTTCCTCCTCTGCATTTTTTGCCCTGGTTGCTATTCCACGTTCCTTTAATGTGTTTTTAATACCCTGGTATGCATTTCCTCCTCTGCATTTTTGCCCTGGTTGCTATTCCACGTCCCTTTAATGTGTTTTCAATACCCTAGTATGCATTTCCTCCTCTGCATTTTTTGCCCTGGTTGCTATTTCACGTCCCTTTAATGTGTTTTCAATACCCTGGTATGCATTTCCTCCTCTGCATTTTTTGCCTGGTTGCTATTCCACGTCCCTTTAATGTGTTTTTAATACCCTGGTATGCATTTCCTCCTCTGCATTTTTTGCCTGGTTGCTATTCCACGTCCCTTTAATGTGTTTTTAATACCCTGGTATGCATTTCCTCCTCTGCATTTTTTGCCCTGGTTGCTATTCCACGTCCCTCTAATGTGTTTTCAATACCCTAGTATGCATTTCCTCTGATGTCTGAATTTATGTTTTTTTCTGTATATTTGTTATCAGCTCCTTTGTACAATTTTCATGTGTATCCCCCTGCCATTTGCCACCCCCCCATCTAATTTACAAGTGTGTAATTCCAGTCTACCTAACTTGTCTACTTGTAACACAGCTTCTTTGAATCAAATCATTCCAACTCTAATTTTACTGCTACATACAGCTGAGCACTTGCTCTGTGAAACCTTGGTTCTGAGTTTCAAACTGGCTCTGAATTATAAGTGGCCGAGTTCAGAACTAGAGTTTAGAAATTGGAGGGGAAACTGCAGACCCCACTAACAGGTAATCCTTACTAATTATACACCTGCACAATGCTTTCTATCTCTTTTCTGCTCTTTCTGTCTGCCATTTTCCTTAAACTCACTGCATGCCCTTATAGCCACCAACCTCCCAATTCCTCGACAACTTTGATGCCTGGCTTTCTCTCTTTCTCTCTAAAAATACACCTGCTCTAATAGTAGGGGACTTCAACATCCCCATTGATAACCCATCTGCCCCTGCTGCCTCTTAACTTCTCTCACTCACAAACTCCTTTATTCTCTCACAATCCACCCTATTCCCTACTCACCGCGATGGGCACTCTCTTGATCTGGTATTCTCCTACCTCTGCTCCCCTTCTGATGTCACCTATCACCCATTTCCCATCTCAGACCACCATCTGCTCACCTATAATCTCAATGTACATGCTAAACCTATTTCTCCCCCCCGCATCTGTAGAAATCTGCACACTGTGGATCCTCTCCAACTTTGTAACCTTATTCAAAAACGCCTTCCCCGCACTTCCACTGTATCCTGCCCTGACCTTGCTACAAACCACTATAACAATATTCTCTCCTTTGCACTCAACACTCTTGCTCCTCCACAAATATGCAAAACCCCACGTCATCAGCTCTAGCCCTGGCACTCTCAGCAAAATGCTCCCATGCTGCTGAACGTGCCTGGAGGAAATCCCGCTCTGAACCAGATTTCCTACACTATAAGTTCATTCTTTATTCTTACTCCTTTGCCCTTTACTTAGCCAAGCAAAACTACTTCTCTTCTCTCATATCTTCTCACTCCTCAAACCCTTAATGTCTCTTCTCCATTTTCAACACTCTCCTCTATCCACCTGCACCACCCCCTTCATCTGCCTTTAGTGCTCAAAACTTGGCAGACTACTTTATAAAAAAAACTTACCATCCAAAGTAACATCCCACCACAAGACTGCAACCTTCCATCTACTCCTACGGTCACCCCTTCCACCACTCTCAGTACCTTCTCCCCAACCACTGAGAAGGAAGTGAGTTCCCTAATATATTCCTCACACCTCACTACCTGCCCACTTGACCCTATCCCTTCACATCTAATACCTTCTCTGTCTTCTACCCTCACCCCAGCTCTTACTCACATATTCATCCGACCCCTTACTACTGGTTCATTTCCATCATCCTTCAAACATGCAAAGGTCACCCCCATCCTCAAAAAACTCTCCCTTGACCCCAATTCTCCTGCAAACTACCGCCCCATATCACTGCTTCCACTAGCTTTAAAAGTCCTGGATAAACTAGTTTTTGATCGGCTAACCCTCTTCCTATCCTCCAACTCATTGCTTGACCCCCTGCAATCTGGCGTCCATCCCCAACACTCAACTGAGACTGCCCTCACAAGGTTACTAACGATCTTCTTTCTGCTAAAAACAATGGCCACTACTCTTTACTTATCTTACTTGACTTGTCTGCTGCCTTTGACACTGTTGACCATCTCCTCCTCCTACCGACATTTGGCTCCCTTGGGCTCCGTGACATTGCCCTCTCCTTGATCCACTCTTATCTCTCTAATAGGTCCTTTTCTGTCTCATTTGCTGGCGACTCCTCCTCTACATTGCCTCTGTCTGTTGGAGTACCTCAAGGCTCTTTTCTAGGCCCTCTACTCTTCTCTATTTATACTTCCTCACTGGGTAAACTTATCAGTAGCTATGGCTTCAACTATCACCTCTATGCTGATGATACTCAGATCTATCTATCCACCCCTGCGCTCTCTCCTTCTGTCCTTTCCCACATCAGCGACTGCTTATCTGGCATTTCTTCCTGGATGGCCTCTCATCACCTAAAAATCAACATGTCCAAGACTGAGCTTCTTCTAATCCCCCCAACTAATTCTACTCCAGTTTCTAACTTTACTATCACTGTTGGTGACACCACTATCTCCCCATCAACCCAAGTCCACTGCCTAGGAGTTACACTTGACTCCAATCTTTCCTTCATACCCCACATCCAATTGCTCTCTTCATACTGTAACAACCACCTACGCAATATCTCCAAAATTTGTCCTTTTCTGAGTGCTGAAACTACTAAACAGCTAATCCATTCCCTAGTAATTTCCCGGCTTGACTACTGTAACAACCTACTAACTGGCCTTCCTCTCTCCTGCCTCTCCCCCTTTCAATCCATCCTAAATGCCTCTGCAAGGCTAATCCACCTCTCCCAACGCTCTGTATCTGCTGCACCCCTCTGTGAGTCCCTTCACTGGCTCCCCATTCACAGCAGAATTAAATTCAAAATTCTCACTCTGACCTACAAAGCCCTTACCAATGCAGCCCCCCCTACCTGTCCTCACTCATCAACAAATATACTCCAGCCCGTCCCCTAAGATCCATCAACGATCTACTCCTTTCTTTTTTTACCATCACCTCCTCCCATGCTAGACTACAGGACTTCTCTTGTGCAGCACCAACCCTCTGGAATGCACTTCCTCGAGCTGTCAGACTTTCCCACAAACCTCTCCTTCTTTAAACGCTCCCTAAAGACCTTCTTGTTCAGGGAAGCCTATTACCAAATCAGTAACTAATTAATTCCACTTGCCTAATAGTTGCCCTCATCTAACTCCACACTAACATCATTCCCAGCTTTGCAGTCCCCACCTCCTGTTTCTCACCCTCCTACCTATTTAGATTGTAAGTTTCCACAGGAACAGGGCTCCCAATTCCCCCTATATTTGTTTGTTACATTTTGTCTGGTGTCTCATATTGTACTGTCCTTTTATCTTTGTTATCCATGGACAGCGCTGCGGAATCTGTTGGCGCTTTATAAATAAATAATAATAATAATAATAAAATAATTACAAAAACTTAAAACTACTATTACAAAAAATAATAAACACTAAAATTACAAAAAAACAAAAAACTACTATTACAAAAAATAAAAACCGAAATTATCTAAAATAATAAAAATGATTCCTATTCTAATATCCCGTATATAAAAAAAACACCCCAAAATAAAAACCCTAATCTATAAAAAACTACCAATAGCCCTTAAAGGGCCTTTTGTAGGGCATTGCCCTAAAGTTAACAGTTCTTTTGCCAAAAAAAAATGTATGGGCATTGCCCTTAAAAGAGCATTTAGCTCTTTTACAGCCCATTAAAAAATTTTAAAAAACTAATCTAAAAAAAAAAAAAACTAAAAAAAAAAATAACACTAACCCCAAAATCGGTACTCACAGTTCCTGAAGTCCGGCGAAAGATCTTCATCCCAGCGGCGAAGCATCTTCATCCAAGCGGCTCCCTCTGCATCCATCTATCTTCATCCCAGCGGAGGCGGAGCAGTCAGTGGATACGCAGAGCCGGAGGTTCAGGCGGAGGTCCATCGGTCCGACGTGGAGGTCCTCTTCATGCAATCGTCCGCCGCACACTGAAGATTTAATGCACGGTACCCCTTTTATATTTGGGTACCATTGCATTCCTATTGGCTGAAAAATTCAAATCAGCCAATAGGATGAGAGCTTCTTAAATCCTATTGGCTGATTTGAACAACTAATAGGATTTAAGCAGCTCTCATTCCTATTGGCTGATTTAATTTTTTCAGCCAATAGGAATGCAACAGTACCCCAATATAAAAGGGGTACCTTGCATTGCATCCTCAGTGTGTGGCGGACGATCGCATGAAGAGGATCTCCACGTCAGACCGATGGACCTTCGTCTGGACCTCTGCCTCCGCGCATCCACCGACAGCTCCACCTTCGCTGGGATGGAAATAGAAGATGCCGGTCCTGCGATGGATACAGATGGAGCCGCCTGGATGAACATGGTTCACCCCTGGGATCTTTCAGGAACTGTGAGTATCGATTTTGGGGTTAGTGTTAGTTTTTTTTGTTTTTGGGGTGTTTTTTTTTTAGATTAAGCCTTTTTTTTATTTTTAATGGGCTTTAAAAGAGCTGAATGCCCTTTTAAGGGCAATGCCCATACAAAAGCCCTTTTCAGGGCAATAGGTAGATTGTTTTTTTTAGTTAGGTTTATTTTATTTTGGTGGTTTGGGGAGGTGGGGTTTCATTTTAATTATTTGGCAAAAGAGCTGTTAACTTTAGGGCAATGACCTACAAAAGGGTCTTTTAAGGGTTATTGGTAGTTTAATATGGATTAGGGTTTTTTTTTTATTTTGGGGTGGGATTTTTTTTTTAAAACGGGGGTACTAAAATAGGAATAATTTTTATTATTTTGGATAATTTCGTTTGTTATTTTTTGCAATGGGATTTTTTTTTTTTTTTTAGGTTTTTTATATTTGGTATTATTAGATTTTTTTTAAACAAGTATTGTTAGTTTTTTTTTTTAGTTTAAGCTTAGGTTTTATTTTTATTTCACAGGTAAGTTTGTATTTATTGTAACAAGGTAGTTAGTAAATAGTAATATTGTATCTAGCTTAGGTATTATTTTTATTTCATAGGTACATTTGTATTTATTTTTAAATAGGTTAGATAATAATTGTAACTTTACTTTTAGGTGTATTTTAAAATATGTTAAATTTAGGGGGTGTTAGGTTTAGGGGTTAATAGTTTAATTTAGCTAGTTTCGATGTGGGAGGATGGCGGTTTAGAGGTTAATTATTTTATTTAGTGTTTGTGATGTGGGGGACGGAGGTTTAGGGGTTAATAGGCTTATTTGTTTATGGTGATGTGGGGGTTTAGAGGTTAATAGGTTTAGTTAGTTTTGGCGATGTTGGGGGACGGCGGTTTAGAGGTTAATATGTTTAGTTAGTGTCGGCGATGTCGGGTAATGACGATTTAGGGGTTAATATGTTTAGTTTTTTGTTGGCGATGTCGGGGTGGCGGTTTCGGGGTTAATAGGTTTAGTTAGTGTTCGTGATGTGGGGGGACAGCGGTTTACAGGTTTATAGTTTTATTTAGTGTTGGTGATGTCGGGGAATGGCAGTTTAGAGGTTAATAGGTTTAGTTAGTGTTGGCGATGGGGGGGCGTTTTAAGGGTTAATAGGTTTAGTTAGTGTAGGCGATGTGGGGCAGCAATTTAGGGGTTAATAGCTTTATTTAGTGTCAGCGATGTTGGGGAACGGCGGTTTAGAGGTTAATAGGTTTCGTTAGTGTTGGAGATGTGGGGGGGGACGATGGTTTAGGAGTTAATAGGTTTTGTTAGTGTTGGCGATGTGGGGGCGGCAGTTTAGGGGTTAATAGCTTTATTTAGTGTCGGCGATGTCGGGGAATTTTAGATAATTTTGTTTTGGCATATTAGTTATGTGTTAAGTTAAATCATTTTTCGGATCCATTAGTTATTAAAGATCTATTCTATATTCATTATTCTATTGTAAACTTTAGAATAGAATAAAGAATAAATAATAAAGAATGGATCCGAAATAACGACTGGATCCAAAAAACGATTTAACTTAACTTAATTATTTTTTAAACTTAACTAATTTCCTGAAATAAAATTATTTATTCAACTAATGAAAACAAAACTAAACTAAACAATTTTTTTAGCATTGCACATGTCGAGGGAGAAAGGACAGATAAAATCTGGAGGCTAGGGGTGATAACATGTACCTTAATGGTCCTTACCTGGAAGTAGGGCTTGCATGCTAAACACCCTCTAATAATAAGTCAATTACAGGGGCAGCTTGCCTTGTGCACAGAAGTACACACTATGTATTTCAATACAGTATATCATTTTTGCATTACGGCTTTAAGTTTACTGCAGAGGTCGTGTTAAACACATGAATAAATGCCCTTTCATGAGCTGCAATCCCTGCAACTCCTAAGCAGGATATAGCTATATTTTTTATGAATTCAATGTATCTTTGTTTTTGTTTCTCTCTAGAGGTGGTCACAGGTAAGCAGCGCAGGCATTTAACATACATTTTAAAGTGTAAGGTCGAGTTACCACAGCAACAAACTTTTTATGGCATGATTTTCGAGAAATCCGACTTCGGATGGAAGCTTTAACGTATTGTTAACTTATACTAACATGAAAAGACCAACGCAATTCGCAAAATATTTCAATGGAAACCTGGTACTAAAATGGAGTCGTAAACTACTTTTAGCTGTCGGCCGCTTCAGTAGCTTACGGCTCCATTTTTAAGGACTCAATGGAAGCAAGCCCATAGATTTTTCTAGAAATACCTTTGTTAGTATACTATATATGAATATACATATATAATTATATATCACATGCCATTTCACGACATCGCCAACACTAAATAAAGCTATTACCCCTAAACCGCCGCCCCCCACATTGCCAACACTAACTAAACCTATTAACTCTTAAACCGCCAACCCCCCCACATCGCCAACACTAACTAAATTTATTAACTCTTAAACCACCGCCCCCCCACATCGCCAACACTAACTAAACCTATTAACCTCTAATTCGCCGTTTCCCGACATCGCCAACACTAAATAAAGCTATTAACCCCTAAACCCCACATATGACATATCTAGATATAGTCACAAGCAAGCAATAGACCAGGCAGGACTCAAGGCGCTAATAATTCAAAAGTCAGCTTTATTTGGAAACTTTAAAATCTTAGATTAGCAGAGCATGACAGCTCCCAGACAAACGTGTCTTACGCGTTTCGGCTATACAAGCCTTACTCATAGACATACTCATGACCCGGAACAGCCAGCTTAAATAGCCATTGTCCAGGGTCATGAGCTGAAGGCAGCTGTCAGTAATTAAAGTAGATGACGATAAAACATGAAATGGACATTGTCGGCTTATTAAGGAAATCAATGCTATCATAAATATAAACAGTTTTTTTTGGCTGAGCACAAAACAGGGAAAAATTGTTATTATTTGTAATGAACATGAAGGAGTGTAGTAAAATAACATTGCCAAAAATATTCACTAACCTGTACTGTTACATATATTGAAGCAGTTGGGCAGTGGCTAGGTGCATACAGATCTTAGCTGTCCTATATAGAACTACCTGCGCAGCAGTAAGTAGCCAAAAGGGTTAAGATTCAGGCAAGAGCTGGAATTGAAATATTAAAATTGATAATGAGTAAAGTAATGAGTGGGACAAATACGGGAGTTTATACATATAAAAAATGAGTGGCAAAATATCTAATATCCAAATATTGGCCATAACAAATATTAACTCCAATCCCTTTTTGAATGGATATTAACAAAACAAAGAAATAACAATAGACATTATCAGAGCATCTTCAGACAATTAAGTAATAGATAAAATGTAAAGTCAAAACATACATATCTTGTTAAAAAACTAAATTTGTATTAATAATGGAATACCACCAGTACTGCACTTTAAAATAACAAGTATGTGTATGTACACAGTTTACTATGGGTGCTTATTGGTGTTAATATATAGTAAAGATATGTATGATGTCTAGTATGTCTAATGCTTATATGATGTCCTAATATCTTAACCTATCAAGTATAAAAAAGGACAGCTGTGTAACCTAAGCTGTTATTTCTCTCGCTGCCAAAAGTTAATGATGTCACCATCAATGTTAAAACCATGTGGCCTTCTGGTTTTCAATTGGAATATCCAGAAGGCCTCACGGTACAAAAGTCTACTGGTAACATCTCCTCCTCGCTCAGGAGTCCTGACTTGTTCGATGATTTGCCAAGAAAAACCATTAAAAAATTTTCCATGAACATTAATAAAGTGTCTCGCCAAATCAGACACCTCTGCACCATTATCAATATTATTAAGGTGTTCTCTGATACGTGTGCGGGCCTCTCTGGTGGAGCACCCCACATATTGTCTATTGCACTGGGTGCAATCCACCAGGTAGACCACATTTGAGGAACGACAGTTGGTGCAGTTAGATAGATTATACACTCTTTGGGTGACTTTCGATTGGAAATGTTTGGTAACTCTCGTGCAGCCCCTTTGTGCTGAAAACTTGCAACCTCTACTGACATATTCTTTGAGACTGTCTTCTGCTGTCAAAATAGGGAGATGTTTGTTTATTATGTCACAAATTTTCTTATATTGTGAACTGTATATTGTGACAAAAAGTGGTTGTGACCTATCAAAGCTAGTGATGTGTTGTTTGCTTGTATTTTGGGCTAGCATGCTACTTCTGTCCATTCGAGTTACCTCTGTAAGAGCCCTATTGACAGTTTTTACTGAGTACAAAAAACAACAAATAATCCGAGAGCGCCAACTAGAGGCAAAGGAAGATTCTAACAAATAAATCAATGATTATCAGACATTTATTAAACATATACTTCATAGCATGGATCCATGTAACATATATACTCAAATATACTAAAAATACAATCATAAAACATAATTTATGTAAGAACTTACCTGATAAATTAATTTCTTTCATATTAGCAAGAGTCCATGAGCTAGTGACGTATGGGATATACATTCCTACCAGGAGGGGCAAAGTTTCCCAAACCTCAAAATGCCTATAAATACACCCCTCACCACACCCACAAATCAGTTTAACGCATAGCCAAGAAGTGGGGTGATAAGAAAAAAGTGCGAAAGCATAAAAAATAAGGAATTGGAATAATTGTGCTGTATACAAAAAAATCATAACCACCACAAAAAGGGTGGGCCTCATGGACTCTTGCTAATATGAAATAAATGAATTTATCAGGTAAGTTCTTACATAAATTATGTTTTCTTTCATGTAATTAGCAAGAGTCCATGAGCTAGTGACGTATGGGATAATGACTACCCAAGATGTGGATCTTCCACGCAAGAGTCACTAGAGAGGGAGGGATAAAATAAAGACAGCCAATTTCCGCTGAAAATAATCCACACCCAAAACAAAGTTTAAATCTTATAATGAAAAAAACTGAAATTATAAGTAGAAGAATCAAACTGAAACAGCTGCCTGAAGTACTTTTCTACCAAAAACTGCTTCAGAAGAAGAAAACACATCAAAATGGTAGAATTTAGTAAAAGTATGCAAAGAAGACTAAGTTGCTGCTTTGCAAATCTGATCAACCGAAGCTTCATTCCTAAACGCCCAGGAAGTAGAAACTGACCTAGCAGAATGAGCTGTAATCCTTTGAGGCGGAGTTTTATCCGACTCGACATAAGCATGATGAATTAAAGATTTCAACCAAGATGCCAAAGAAATGGCAGAAGCCTTCTGACCTTTCCTAGAACCGGAAAAGATAACAAATAGACTAGAAGTCTTTCGGAAATTCTTAGTAGCTTCAACATAATATTTCAAAGCTCTAACTACATCCAAAGAATGCAATGATTTCTCCTTAGAATTCTTAGGATTAGGACATAATGAAGGAACCACAATTTCTCTACTAATGTTGTTAGAATTCACAACCTTAGGTAAAAATTTAAAAGAAGTTCGCAACACCGCCTTATCCGGATGAAAAATCAGAAAAGGAGACTCACAAGAAAGAGCAGATAATTCAGAAACTCTTCTGGCAGAAGAGATGGCCAAAAGGAACAAAACTTTCCAAGAAAGTAATTTAATGTCCAAAGAATGCATAGGTTCAAACGGAGGAGCTTGAAGAGCCCCCAGAACCAAATTCAAACTCCAAGGAGGAGAAATTGACTTAATGACAGGTTTTATACGAACCAAAGCTTGTACAAAACAATGAATATCAGGAAGATTAGCAATCTTTCTGTGAAAAAGAACAGAAAGAGCAGAGATTTGTCCTTTCAAGGAACTTGCAGACAAACCTTTATCCAAACCATCCTGAAGAAACTGTAAAATTCTCGGAATTCTAAAAGAATGCCAGCAAAAATGATGAGAAAGACACCAAGAAATATAAGTCTTCCAGACTCTATAATATATCTCCCTAGATACGGATTTACGAGCCTGTAACATAGTATTAATCACAGAGTCAGAGAAACCTCTTTGACTAAGAATCAAGTGTTCAATCTCCATACCTTTAAATTTAAGGATTTGAGATCCTGATGGAAAAAAGGACCTTGTGACAGAAGGTCTGGTCTTAACGGAAGAGTCCACGGTTGGCAAGAAGCCACCCGGACAAGATCCGCATACCAAAACCTGTGAGGCCATGCTGGAGCCACCAGCAGAACAAACGAGCATTCCTTCAGAATCTTGGAGATTACTCTTGGAAGAAGAACTAGAGGCGGAAAGATATAGGCAGGATGATACTTCCAAGGAAGTGACAACGCATCCACTGCTTCCGCTTGAGGATCCCTGGATCTGGACAGATACCTGGGAAGTTTCTTGTTTAGATGAGAAGCCATCAGATCTATTTCTGGAAGACCCCACATTTGAACAATCTGAAGAAATACCTCTGGGTGAAGAGACCATTCGCCCGGATGTAACGTTTGGCGACTGAGATAATCCGCTTCCCAATTGTCTATACCTGGGATATGAACCGCAGAAACTAGACAGGAGCTGGATTGCGCCCATACCAGAATTCGAGATACTTCTTTCATGGCCAGAGGACTGTGAGTCCCTCCTTGATGATTGATGTATGCCACAGTTGTGACATTGTCTGTCTGAAAACAAATGAACGATTCTCTCTTTAGAAGAGGCCAAGACTGTAGAGCTCTGAAAATTGCACGGAGTTCCAAAATATTGATCGGTAATCTCACCTCCTGAGATTCCCAAACCCCTTGTGCTGTCAGAGACCCCCAAACAGCTCCCCAACCTGTCAGACTTGCATCTGTTGAAATTACAGTCCAGGTCGGAAGAACAAAAGAAGCCCCCTGAACTAAACAATGGTGATCTGTCCACCACGTCAGAGAGTGTCGTACAAACGGTTTTAAAGATATTAATTGAGATATCTTTGTGTAATCCCTGCACCACTGGTTCAGCATACAGAGCTGAAGAGGTCGCATGTGAAAACGAGCAAAGGGGATCGCATCCGATGCAGCAGTCATAAGACCTAGAATTTCCATGCATAAGGCTACCGAAGGGAATGATTGTGATTGAAGGATTCGACAAGCTGAGATCAATTTTAGACGTCTCTTGTCTGTCAGAGACAGAGTCATGGACACTGAATCTATCTGGAAACCTAAAAAGGTAACCCTTGTTTGAGGAATCAATGAACTTTTCGGTAAATTGATCCTCCAACCATGATCTTGAAGAAACAACACAAGTCGATTCGTATGAGATTCTGCTAAATGTGAAGACTGAGCAAGTACCAAAATATTGTCCAAATAAGGAAATACCACAATACCCTGTTCTCTGATTACAGACAGAAGGGCACCGAGAACCTTTGTAAAAATCCTTGGAGCTGTTGCTAGGCCAAACGGCAGAGCCACAAACTGGTAATGCTTGTCTAGGAAAGAGAATCTCAGAAACTGATAGTGATCTGGATGAATCGGAATATGCAGATATGCATCCTGTAAATCTATTGTGGACATATAATGTCCTTGCTGAACAAAAGGCAGAATAGTCCTTATAGTTACCATTTTGAATGTTGGTATCCTTACATAACGATTTAATATTTTTAGATCTAGAACTGGTCTGAAGGAATTCTCCTTCTTTGGTACAATGAAGAGATTTGAATAAAACCCCAGCCCCTGTTCCAGAACTGGAACTGGCATAATTACTCCAGCCAACTCTAGATCTGAAACACATTTCAGAAATGCTTGAGCCTTTGCTGGATTTACTGGGACACGGGAAAGAAAAAATCTCTTTGCAGGAGGCCTTATCTTGAAGCCAATTCTGTACCCTTCTGAAACAATGTTTTGAATCCAAAGATTGTGAATTGAATTGATCCAAATTTGTTTGAAAAAACGTAATCTGCCCCCTACCAGCTGAGCTGGAATGAGGGCCGCACCTTCATGTGGACTTGGGAGCTGGTTTTGGTTTTCTAAAAGGCTTGGACTTATTCCAGACTGGAGATGGTTTCCAAACTGATACCGCTCCTGAGGGGGAAGGATCAGGCTTTTGTTCCTTACTGTGACGAAAGGAACGAAAACGATTATTAGACCTAAATTTACCTTTAGATTTTTTATCCTGTGATGAAAAAGTTCCTTTCCCTCCAGTAACAGTTGAGATAATAGAATCCAACTGAGAACCAAATAATTTATTACCCTGGAAAGAAAGGGAAAGCAAAGTTGACATATCAGCATTCCAAGTTTTAAGCCATAAAGCTCTTCTAGCTAAAATAGCTAGATACATATACCTGACATCAACTCTAATGATATCAAAGATGGCATCACAAATAAAGTTATTAGCATGTTGAAGAAGATTAACAATGCTATGAGAGTTATGATCTGTTACTTGTTGCGCTAAAGCTTCTAACCAAAAAGTTGAAGCTGCAGCAACATCCGCTAAAGATATAGCAGGTCTAAGAAGATTACCTGAACATAAGTAAGCTTTTCGTAGAAAGGATTCAATCTTCCTATCTAAAGGATCCTTAAAGGAAGGACTATCTGCCGTAGGAATAGTAGTACGTTTAGCAAGAGTAGAGACAGCCCCATCAACCTTAGGGATTTTGTCCCAAAATTCTAATCTGTCTGATGGCACAGGGTATAATTGCTTAAAACGTTTAGAAGGAGTAAATGAATTACCCAAATTATTCCATTCCCTGGAGATTACTTCAGAAATAGCATCAGGGACAGGAAAAACTTCTGGAATAACTACAGGAAATTTAAAAACCTTATTTAAACGTTTAGATTTAGTATCAAGAGGACCAGAATCCTCTATTTCTAAAGCAATTAAAACCTCTTTAAGTAAAGAACGAATAAATTCCATTTTGAATAAATATGAAGATTTATCAGCATCAACCTCTGAGACAGAATCCTCTGAACCAGAGGAACCACTATCAGAATCAGAATGATGATGTTCATTTAAAAATTCATCTGAAAAATGGGAAGTTTTAAAAGACCTTTTACGTTTACTAGAAGGGGGAATAACAGACACAGCCTTCTTAATAGATTTAGAAACAAAATCTCTTATGTTAACAGGAACACTCTGAGTATTAGATTTTGATGGAACCACAACAGGTAATGTAACATTACTAAAGGAAATATTATCTGCATTAACAAGTTTGTCATGACATTCATTACAAACAACAGCTGGAGGAACAGATACCATAAGTTTACAACAGATACACTTAACTTTGGTAGATCCAGCACCAGGCAGCGTTTTTCCAGAAGTATCTTCTAACTCAGTGTCAATCTGGGACATCTTGCAATATGTAATAGAAAAAACAACATATAAAGCAAAATTGATCAAATTCCTTAAATGACAGTTTCAGGAATGGGAAAAAATGCCAGTGAACAAGCTTCTAGCAACCAGAAGCAATAAATAATGAGACTTTAATAATGTGGAGACAAAAGTAACGCCCATAATTTTTAGCGCCAAAAAAGACGCCCACATTATTTGGCGCCTAAATGCTTTTGGCGCCAAAAATGACGCCACATCCGGAACGCCGACACTTTTGGCGCAAAAAAACGTCAAAAATGACGCAACTTCCGGCGACACGTATGACGCCGGAAACAGAAAAAACTTTTTGCGCCAAAAAAGTCAGCGCCAAGAATGACGCAATAAAATGAAGCATTTTCAGCCCCCGCGAGCCTAACAGCCCACAGGAAAAAAAGTCAAATTTTAAGGTAAGAAAAAAATTGATTTATTCAAATGCATTATCCCAAATATGAAACTGACTGTCTGAAATAAGGAACGTTGAACATCCTGAGTTAAGGCAAATAAATGTTTCAATACATATATTTAGAACTTTATTCAAAAAGTGCCCAACCATAGCTTAGAGTGTCACAGAGAATAAGACTTACTTACCCTAGGACACTCATCTACATGTAGTAGAAAGCCAAACCAGTACTGAAACGAGAATCAGTAGAGGTAATGGTATATAAGAGTATATCGTCGATCTGAAAAGGGAGGTAAGAGATGAATCTCTACGACCGATAACAGAGAACCTATGAAATAGACCCCGTAGAAGGAGATCATTGAATTCAAATAGGCAATACTCTCCTCACATCCCTCTGACATTCACTGCACGCTGAGAGGAAAACCGGGCTCCAACCTGCTGTGGAGCGCATATCAACGTAGAATCTAGCACAAACTTACTTCACCACCTCCATAGGAGGCAAAGTTTGTAAAACTGATTTGTGTGTGTGGTGAGGGGTGTATTTATAGGCATTTTGAGGTTTGGGAAACTTTGCCCCTCCTGGTAGGAATGTATATCCCATACGTCACTAGCTCATGGACTCTTGCTAATTACATGAAAGAAATAGTAATAACAAGCAAAAGAAACTAATTAAAAACAATAAAAGATATATTAAAACTATTAATATCACCAATTACGGGGATAAGCGAGATGTGAGTCACATAAAATGATCTCTGTAGGAAAAGAGCCCAATAAATAAGTTATATGATCTCCTTGGTATAAAATTATATATTGAGTGAAAAAGTCCAGTGAAGAAATCCAGTGAAAAAATCAAATGAAAATAAACTGATAATTTGTTGAAAAAATGTTTGATAAAAAATCTTGAAAAAAATTGTGTATGTGTGAAAAAATTAAATAAAAAATAATAAAAATAAAAATAAAAATGGGGGATCCCCTAAAAAAGTGATTGTAATTAGTGTAAAAAATGAATGTGTGTGAAGAAAAGGTGCTTAAAAATCAAAAAATGATATATAGATTTGAAAAATGGGGTATATATAAGTATATATAATCCTCCTTGTGAATGTATCCATATACGTGATGGTAATAAATTCTTTGGGTTGGATGACTTTGCTTTTCCTTTCAATATTAACTTTGGTAATCCCTGTAAATTAAAAAAATAAAAAAATAACATAGTGCAATAACGTTTCAAAGTGTAGGAAATAATGAAATAATGCTCACCAAATTGTCAACGCGTTTCGGCCTCTTTAACAGGCCTTTCTCAAGAATATCTCTAGTCTTGAGAAAGGCCTGTTAAAGAGGCCAAAACGCGTTGACAATTTGGTGAGCATTATTTCATTATTTCCTACACTTTGAAACGTTATTGCACTATGTTATTTTTTTAATTTACAGGGATTACCAAAGTTAATATTGAAAGGAAAAGCAAAGTCATCCAACCCAAAGAATTTATTACCATCACGTATATGGATACATTCACAAGGAGGATTATTCATTAACATTAAATCACTGAGACTTTCACCGGAATTATATATACCCCATTTTTCAAATCTATATATCATTTTTTGATTTTTAAGCACCTTTTCTTCACACACATTCATTTTTTACACTAATTACAATCACTTTTTTAGGGGATCCCCCGTTTTTATTTTTATTATTTTTTATTTAATTTTTTCACACATACACAATTTTTTTCAAAAGATTTTTTCACAAAATTTTTTTCAACGAATCATCAGTTTATTTTCATTTGATTTTTTCACTGGATTTCTTCACTGGACTTTTTCACTCGATATATAATTTTATACCAAGGAGATCATATAACTTATTTATTGGACTCTTTTCCTCCAGAGATCATTTTATGTGACTCACATCTCGCTTATCCCCGTAATTGGTGATATTAATAGTTTTAATATATCTTTTATTGTTTTTAATTAGTTTCTTTTGCTTGTTATTACTATTTATGATTGTATTTTTAGTATATTTGAGTATATATGTTACATGGATCCATGCTATGAAGTATATGTTTAATAAATGTCTGATAATCATTGATTTATTTGTTAGAATCTTCCTTTGCCTCTAGTTGGCGCTCTCAGATTATTTGTTGTTTTTTGTGTTCTTATTAGGGTAAGCTAGATACCCTATATCCAGGAGCCATAAGGAAGTAGGTTGAGCGCTGTTAGATATTTTGTACGAGTTTTTACTGAGTTGCCTCTCTCAAAAAGTTGAGACTTCAATATCTCACTTTCTCTTCTAAAGTCTGTTTCATTCGTGCAATTGCGTTTCATGTGCATAAATTGCCCTTTGGCCACACCAAAGCCTGTATGCTTGGGGTGATTGCTACGTGCATGTAACAATGTATTAGAAGTTATCGGTTTCCTGTAAAGGCTAGTTATCACCTGACCAAGTTCAATGTCACCAATAAGAATAAGATCTAAGCATGGAATCTGTTCTACTTCATGTTGGAAGGTAAACTGGAGGTTAAGATCATTCTGGTTAATGTATTGGACAAAATCTCTCATCTGTTGTCCAGTACCTGTCCATACTATTAGAAGGTCATCTATGTACCTTTTGTATGTTTTGATATATGTTTTGATATAATCCTTGAAGGGGTTATTGTCTGCATAGACGTGGGACCGCTCCCACCACGCCATAAAGATATTGGCGTATGATGGGGCAAACTTGGCCCCTTCAAAATTTAAAATAATTGTGACTCAGGAGAAAATCCAGAACCCTCATGATATATCCTATCAATGAGGCATCATAGTTACTCTGATTTGTAAGAAAAAATTCCACTGCCTTTAGGCCATCCTGGTGGGGTATGGCCGAATAAAGGCCCGCACATCTATGGTGAGCCACAAGCAGTTGCTATCCCAGTTAACCTGTTGTAGCTAATTTAAAAGATGTTTGGAGTCTTTTAGATAGGACGGTATCTGAAGGACAAGAGGCTGGAGGAGGGACTCAACCCAACTAGAAAGTCGCTCAAAAAGAGAACCAATACCGGAGACTATTGGTCTTCCCCTCACTACTACCACAGATTTATGTACTTTGGGTAGGTGATGGAAGACCGATATCACCGGACGGGAGACATATAGATACTCCACTGTATCTGCATCAAGAGTACCCTCCTCCAGTCCGTCATCCAGCATGTCCCAGAGCTGTTTCTTATAATCCTCAGTCGGATCAATGCTCAATTTTTGGTATACATTTTCATCATACAGTTGCTTGTGTGCTTCTGAAACATAATCAGCTCTGTCTAGGATAACAATACTCCCACCCTTATCAGAATCTTTAATGACTATGTCTTGTCTGACACTTAGATCTTTTAGAGCCTCTCTCTGTGAGATAGTGAGATTAGGATAGGTTCTTTTGTGATTTAGTGAAAGATGTATTAGATCTTCCTCTATCCTTTTATGGAAAGCTTCCAAAAAAGGACCCCTTTCCTTTGTGGGATAGAACACTGACCGTGGTTTAAAGCCTCCATGTGAGGCTTTAAGGTTCTGTGTATCTGTTGAGGATTCTGTATATAGATCCTGTAAATTCACCACATCACAGGTTTTTTGAAAAGATACTAGGTCAGTAATCTCCTGATTGATAATGGTGTTGTTAGATGTTATGTCAATATTAGTGGCAAGGTCATTGCCATCCTGGGTTGTATTGGATGTGGATCTGTTCCAAAAGAATTTTCTCGAGGTTAAATCTCTTATCATTTTATTAACGTCCACTATGGTATCAAATAAATTAAAATCACTCGTTGGAACATAGCCCAGACCAAAACCCAGGACTTGTGTTTCTGATTCAGTCTAGATATCTAGATATAGGTAATTGATTTGTTTACACAAATGTCACAATCTACATAACAACATGAGATAAAGATGTATCTGTGATATAAATGTGGGCTATAGTGGAACTCAGAATTGCAGATTCACTTTGGCTGAACTGCACACTGACTTTTGTCTCAAAAGCAATATAAGGGGGGGAGTCAGCTGTGTATAAGAAAGTTCAGGTTCAGGTTCCTGGTTCAGGCTCTTATAGTATTAAATTGTAGATGTGGAGGGCTAATAAAAAGCTTTTGGGGCTGCATTTTGGCCCCTAGAACTTGGTTTTGAAAAGGCTGCTGAAGGGTATGTATGTAATGCATTTCCTGGTTCCAGTCCATGACTGATGTCTAGGAGTCAGAATTAGGCACAATATCTTTCTGAATATTTTTACAGGTCACTTCTATAAAAAGGAAATTACTCAGGGGTCTAACAGTCATAGTACTTCATGATTATTGTCATATTCCTCCATTAAATATGAATGAGCAATTTCATTAATAACAGGTCTGTATACTGTATTTGTCAGCATGTTAGCTGGTCCAAATCCCTCTCACTAAAAAATTAGTTATTTTAGTTATTCCACAAAATGTGGTTTAATGCTAACCATTTATTTAATGCATAACCCTTCAAACCCTTGATTTTCAAGCATAGGGCATAATTTTTAGGTCTTATTTTTAACTATGATTATTAATGAGAAGCTTGCGGCCTTATTTTATGTATAAACTGTAAAAAAAAATGCAAATTACTTTATATGATCTCCTAATCTTGTAGATTAGCATTGCTTATCATTTTCATATGCCATTAGATGGATGATTTCTCAAGGGCCAAATTGCCCCTGATGCCCCCTTTTTTGGCGAGAGCCTTCAGTTTTGCCGGAAGCAGCAGTCTTAAGACCACTGCCCCTTAACTTGTCCGCTGCTTCTGAGGCTGCGGAAATCAATCCACCCGATCCTATACGATCGGGCTGATTGACACCCCCTGCTAGAGGCCGATTGGCTGCGAATCTGCAGGGGGCGGCATTGCACAAGCAGTTCACCAGAACTGCTTGTGCAATATTAAATGCCGACAGCATATGATATATTTTGAAAATGAGATAAGTATTGAAAAAATGCAGTAAAAGAGCAAACACAAAGAAAAGCAATCTGGTTCATCAATAGTAACATTTTTGACCAGTATGATAACCAGGAGTGTTTTTTCTCCTCCTTATGGGTATGTACTGTAAATGATTCCAAATTTATTTATTTTTTATTTTAGAAATGAGAATATAACTGCACTTTTTTTCTATTGCATTAATAAACTTGAACCATTTCTGTAATAATATCTGTTTATTTATTTGTGTTCTTTTGCATTTCAAAATCTATTTTTTATCAGTTCGGTACAACATGTTTGTTTCTCTCTGCTGTTTGCCTTTGCTAGCACTGACCTCTGCATAAAGGAGGGGGGAAGTCGAGCTGAGTGCTTACGAGAACATTAGCCTTCTGTGCAGGAAACAGAGGTGGGATTTCCTCAGCCTTTTCTCTTTCCTGGAAAACCTCCTTGTTAACAACAAAGAGGCGGTCGAGGTAGAAGCGTGATTCTGCAGTGCTTTTTTCTAAGCCTTATTATTAAGGGCCCTGATGTTTTTTCTTGATCTCAGCTATCTTGTAGATGTACAGAAGCCATGTTGTGTACTCTGATATCCACCTGCATGAGTACATTGTAAATTCCTTTGTATATACATTTAGTTTAAAAGAAGGTGTTTAGTATTGTCACTTATAAAACATTATTAGCTGCAGAAGCAATTTCTAGGTATTTTACAGGTTAAGCTATATGAATGTACACATCAGCACCTACACACTCCATAGCAAAAGATATTTATACAGAATAAATCTTTTTACAAGCATATTGTTAGCACTATTTGTCTTGTATTGCAGTCCAGAGAACAAATAGGAACATACTGTATATAATAAATCAGCTACTACAGTAATCAAGCAATTAATTAGTAATAGAATGTTGCAGGGTCATTCATCTAAATCCTGCAGAATCAACTACAGTCTTTTTGGGGATTAGTGGGGACGACGACAATACAGGTGTTCCTCAGAGATATTGTTGGTTCGCAATAAAATGAATATATACTATATATAACAATAAAGGGAGTCACACTATTTTTTTCCCCCCAGTGCATATAAAAGTTACATTTACACTGTTCTGTAGTCTATTAAGTGTGCAATAGCATTATGTCTAAAAAACAACACATACCTTAATTAAAAAATACTTTTTTGCTAAAAAATTATAACAATCATCTGAGCCCTCAGTGAGTGATAGGGGCCGATTTATTAAGCCCCTTATTGGTCCCAATGCAGCTGTTTCCGCCCGAGCCTTCAGACTTGCCGAAACAAGAGTTAAGAAGCAGCGGTCTTAAAGGAACATTAAACCCAAAAAATTTCTTTCATTATTCAGACAGAGAATACAATTTTAAACAACATTCCAATTTACTTCTATTATCTAATTTGCTTCATTCTTTAGATATCCTTAGTTAAAGAAATAGCAATGCACATGGGTGAGCCAATCACATGAGGCATCTATGTGCAGCCACCAATCAGAAGCTACTGAGCCTATCTAGATATGCTTTTCAGGAAAGAATATCAAGAGAATGAAGCAAATTAGATAATAGAAGTAAATTAGTAAGTTGTTTAAAATTGTATTCTCAGTCTGAATCATGAAAGAAAAATGTTGAGTTTAATGTCCCTTTAAGACCGCTGCTCCTTAACTCATCCGCAACCTCTGAGGCGGCGGACAGCAATCCGCTCGATCGCATATGATCGGGTTGATTGACACCCCCTGCTAGCGGCCGATTGGCCTCGAATGTGCAGGGTTCGCCAATGCACAAGCATTTCTAGTAAAAATGCTTGTGCAATGATAAATGATGACAGCCTATGCTGTCGGCATTTATTTATGTTCGTCCGAACATTGATAATATATATATGTTTATATGTGTTTGTGTTTATATGTGTTGGAAAATGGAGCTGATAGACTTGCTCGACACAGGGTTACCACAAACCTTCAACTTGTTAAAAGAGAAATATCAGGGAAGCGCAATAAAGCGAAGCGCAATAAAACGAGGTATGCCTGTATTCAGAACAGGCAAAGTAGGCAAAATACATTGCAATTTTTTTTTTACTGCAAAATATTAAACATTTTAATTTATGTGTTGAGTACAAAAAATGTCAAATGAGCACACTAAAAAAACTTCAGCATAAAAACAAAAATGTTTTTGATTTCCTATTTCAGAAGAGACTAAAGTTGTTTTTAAAAAAAAGCTACTCAAAAAGTGATTTCTGTTCTGATAGATTCAATATATTACTGCTGAATTTTCTCAATGCATATTGGTGGAGTTTACGTGGTGCAAAGCCACTCAAGAAAAAGTGACAGCTTGTTTTTCTAATTTTCTGAAATTACCTTGAATTTGGAGAAACTCTGGGAGCCCTTTGCATTTTTTTTTTCAGTTGACTAGAATAGACACCTTTACATAACCTTCATACCAAATAATCTAATGGGATTATAAACCACAATATAATACTAACAAAATTTTTAGTTTTAGGGAGGAAAGAAAACCTTTGTGTGGGTATCGAAAGCCCTAGATTGCATCAAGAGAGCAATTTGTAGTTATTTGTTTAGCCCTGTTTGAATGTCAAGGAATTAAAGCTATCTCTTCTTGATCACAAGTGAGCCAATCATGCTGTGTCTTGATCACGAGTGAGCCAATCAGGCTGTGTTATTTTGATTATGTTGCTCAAGCAGAGAGATCCTTATATCCAGGCTTGTTTACTGCTCATAAGATCTGAAGCTGGGTAAATCTGTTATGATAATTACCTACTATCTAACAGGAATATGTCATACTTCTGAAATGCATAAATTAAAAACATACCCACCCATTAAAATCAGGTTCATGTCATGTAGACGCTAAGGTTTTTTGTATTGTTTTTCTAAGACATTCCAATATAAGTATCCCTAAAGTAATATATATATATATATATATATATATTTTTTTTTAATATATATATATATATATATATATATATATATATATATATATATATATATATATATATATATATATAAATATAATATAAAAAGCTAACAAAAACACACAAACACATACATACATACATAAAACCTATATAAAAAAGGGGTATCTCAGGATTTTCACATAGGTTCTTGCAAGGTTTTTCACAGGTGTTCACAGAATCAAACCAAAAGTAAATGTAAAACATTTCAGATAATTAATTCAATATTAATAAGGACTGTGTAATCTATTCAAATTCCTTTTTTTTTTTTACTTTACCATTAATAACAGTTTATGATAGACATGTGCATTTCGATTCAGACAAATTTGTTAAATTCAGAGATTCGGATCGATTCAACTTTCCGAATTATGGTAGTCCCGAATTTACCGAATAAATCCGAATTAGTTCATTTCATTTTTGCATTAGAATGCCTCGTAAATAGGGGTGTCAGGTAATTAAGGGCTAGATTATGAGTGGAGCGCTATTTAGCGCTCCTGTTCGAGCACAAATTTCGTTAGATGGAGGCTTTTTACGTTAGTCGGGTAGCGCATGTATTACAAGTAGAAAGCATAACGTTTGCGTGCAATCAAAACCAGAAGCACGCTAACGAAATATTGCAACTGGGTTAATTTCAATGGAGAGCGCAGAAGAAAAAAACCTAGCACCTATCGCACACACACTAAATCAACAGGAGTTATAAATACGTCACAGAACAATGTTCTTTTCATTGTAAATATATATTTCTATACATATCTATATATAGATATATAGATAACTGTTTTACATTAACATTATCAGATATATATAAAGTGTATATCTAATATTTAAAAAGAACATTGTTTTGTATGTGTAAAACATAGGAATGTAAAAAAGGTGTAATGTGCATATGGGTTTGCGATTTGGGTCTAACGCACTTCAGTACGTGTTCTTGAAATATTAAATATAAAATATTAAAAATATTAATTAAAATTATTACAAATTTTTATACATACTGTAGAATATTCGTAATAATCCATAGAATATATCTATACTTTTTATAGTATGTATAATTTTTAATAATTATTATTTATATTTTTTTTATATTTTATACTTCATATTTATTAAAATTAGCAGTTCTTCATGTGCGATTAACTGATCGAATTAGACCTAAATCACGAATCCAGATGAACTTTGTGTATATTTTACATTCCTATATTCTTCATATAGAAAATTATTAAACATGTTGCGATAGCTGCTTTTTTCATTGGCCATATTATGATTAGCCACACGTTGTACCAACAAGCTTGTTAATATGAGGCAAATTGCAATATTGTGTTGCTAAAAGAACAATAGGACTGAAGTGAGATTGTGAAACAAACACAAACCAATCAACGACATTCCAACAAATCACCACACATACAAAACATACCATTATCCATAAAATAATTTATGGGATCTCCCTTGACCATTGGACTGTCCTTGGTCAAGTATAGACAGCATAATAAATGATGATACACAACTTTACCATCGTCACTAAAAACAAGGACAGTTGCTTAAACAATAACATTTAGATTCTCTTGGAAGGAAAAAAAGAAATCCTTTGGAGAAAAAAAATTAAGAAAATATAATATGACATTTCTCTAAGTAAAGAAAGTAAAACTATTAAGGGCTAGAATTAGATTATAAGTGGAGCGCTATTTAGCACTACCGCTCAAGCATTAACTGCGCTAGAATTAAGCTTTTTGAGTGCATTGGGTTGCGCTCGTATTATGAGTTAAAAGTAAACTGTTTTCATTTGTGATATCTGTACACAAATTTGGCAAGCGCACTATAAAGGCATACTCCTCTTATCTTTTAGATAACTATGGGTATTAATTATTATAGTAGCACTCTATGCCCAGACTATAATACAGGCAGGAACTTTCAAAAAATAAAATATAACTTTTATTGGTCCATTTAAAAGATGGGAAACAACATACAAATTAAAATCCCCATCAGAAATTCAACTATTTGGCAGTGTCTCCTGTTATCTCTGGTTACAGCCTTTAAATTATTGATATGCTATATCAGGGACACTATAATTATTACATTAAAATCGCCCATATATGATTGCGATGTTAATAAATCCAGGTCTGTCTCTGGTTCTTAATTGCGTGTCAAATTAAATTGGGGTTGAATAATCAATAGCTTCCAAGAAAAAAAGAAAGAGCAGCGCTTAAAGAGGTATCTCCTCCGCAACAGTACACAACCTGTTCAGAACCCACAGCCATCTTCATGCTTGCTGTCCGCAACTGTACGCCCAGGTAAACGGTCTCAGGATGATGACATCACTGGTGCTTGCCTTGTGTAGAAGCGCTCCATCAACGGTCAAAATTAAGAAACATATCCAAAATGAAAGGCAGCACCCAGGAAAAAATCCAGCAGACTCAATAGACTCTCATATGTTGAAAGGCAAAATTTAATAAGGCATCCCCATCTGGGTACAAAAAATGGTCAAACATGTTTTGTAAGCATTACATATTTACTTCCTCAATGATCACTACTATACAAATGACACCTCTCTTGATTTATAGTATGTAAAACCCCTCCCCCTGCATCAAAAAGCACACAAACAGGTACTCATTTCTCATAGAACTGGTTAACATACCATGCACCTGTTTAACATATGTGGGGGGGGGTGGGAGTAACCAATGTTTAAATACTAGAATGGATTAAATACTCTTAAATACATAGTTACAAAAACTTAAGTCTAAACATAAACATAACTTGCCATCAGCAAATGTAGATCGAAACAGATGGCAAAAAAGAAGAAAGAGGGAGCCTCATAGTGTGGTATGTTGCCAATGGGGAGATAAGATGCAAAATTACAAGGCTTACCAGAGGGTGTGGCACCATGCTCTGACCGGTGCTAGCAGGCAGACTAACACTCAACAGTGGTTAGTACACTGAATCAGGATGATCCCCGACTCACTGGTCAATTGTTCCAGGGAATTTCCAATGGTGATGACTGCCATAATTCAATGTAAACAGCTCTGTGGGAAGCAGCTGTGTGTTGCGGTATAACTGATTGTACACAAAACGGGCTTAACATGATGTTGGAATTGAGGGACAATTTCCAAAGTAATAAGGTTTAAAAACAACGTTTTTATTCTGTTCTTGCAACACGTTTCTCGACAATTCACAAGGTCGTTTCTTCAGGCAATACAAAATGGAAGATCCGTTTTGTATTGCCTGAAGAAACGACAGTCGAGACACACACTCACCAGCCACTTTATAAGGTACACCTTGATAGTATCGGGTTGGACCCCCTTTTGCCTTCAGAACTGCCTTAATTCTTCATGGCATAGATTCAACAAGGTGTTTGAAACATTCCTCAGACATTTTGGTCCATATTGACATGATAGCATCATGCAGTTGCTGAAGATTTTTCAGCTGCACATTCATGATGCGAATCTCCAATTCCACCACATCCCAAAGGTGTGCTATTGGATTAAGATCTGGTGACTGTGGAGGCCATTGGAGTACAGTGAACTCATTGGGGCTGATTTATCAACAGTCTGTCCGACATGATCCGCTCAGCGGATCATGTCCAACAGACATTGCTGAATGCCGACAACATACGCTGTCAGTTCTGGTGAACTGCTTGTGCAACGCCGCTCCCTGCAGCTTGGTGCTTCACAAAACTTTTTTCTTTATTCCGTTTAAAACAGCAACTCCAATTAGAACAGACAACGAACACACTCCAGCAGAGTGTACAAATACAGGATGGTGGCCACTAGTGCTGCTGACGCGTTTCGGCTACCTGTGCCGTAGTCATAGCATGACCAGTGACCCACAATCCCAGCTTTAAAAAGGTGTTGCTTGCATCTCATTGGTTAAGAACACAAGCTCACCTCCTGTATAGGAGGCTTTTATTTATGCCTCTTATTACATGCTCAATGATAGTAACAATGTCACTTTGGATTTATGAAAGCAGCATAAATCAGATCATGACTGGAATAAGGGTACACAAGATAGGGTCACCTTCATGACAACCTATAGTGACCAATATGACAAGATTTGTAACATAGTATCCAAACACTTTCCCTTACTACAAGCAGATGAGGGACTAATGAATGTAGCCAAAAAGGGCTGTCGTTTTGCTTTTAAACGTGGCAAAACGATAGGTAATTTGGTAGCACCTACCACAATTATAACCACTAAAAGAGAAACCCCAAGTTCCTGGTTAAGCACAAAAGGTGTCTAGATGCCACTATGCAGACTGCATAGCATGTAGCCACCTATCCCCAGGCAATGGTTTCACCAGTACTATAACTGGTGAATACTTTGAACATGATAGATGCTTTAATTGTAGGGCTACCTATGTGATATATCTTCTCACATGTAACCACTGCAATCTACAATACGTGGGCATGACCTCACGTGAGGTATGGTCAAGAATACGCGAACATGTCAATAACATCAAATTGGGCATCCTCACGACACCCTTAATAAACCATTTTTCCATTGTTCATAATAAAAACACTGACTCACTACACTGGACCATAGTAAAGCATATCCTCCCCCCACAGAGAGGAGGTGATAGGGACTCACTACTAGCTAGGGAGGAAGTATTCTGGATCCTCAAGCTAAAAACCAGAAAGCCCTATGGATTAAACAGTGAGTTTGATCTCATTAACTTCTGGCATTGAAATTAGTGCCCCAGTCCTTTCCACCTATTCTTATTCTATCACAGCCCTCTTTTGACCTACATATCATTAAGATACTTTTCTTATAACATTCTCAAAAACATGATATAACACAATGTTCTATTGTAAGCTAGCTTTACCTATGTACTTATCTGTTTGAGTGCTATTATTATTGGACCATTAGGTATCATATTTGCAATATATAGAATGTATCCAATTGATACTCTAGACAAATTGTTCAACTTACAACACTTAATATTATGTACAACTCTCTGTCAAATTATATTGATGTTGATTGTAGACGAATGGTTTCTAGATGTTTGTAAATAATACATTCACGTTAGTTTAGATACTCTCATAAATCCAAAGTGACATTGTTACTATCATTGAGCATGTAATAAGAGGCATAAATAAAAGCCTCCTATACAGGAGGTGAGCTTGTGTTCTTAACCAATGAGATGCAAGCAACACCTTTTTAAAGCTGGGATTGTGGGTCACTGGTCATACTATAACTACGGCACAGGTAGCCGAAACGCGTCAGCAGCACTAGTGGCCACCATCCTGTATTTGTACACTCTGCTGGAGTGTGTTCGTTGTCTGTTCTAATTGGAGTTTCTGTTTTAAACGGAATAAAGAAAAAAGTTTTGTGAAGCACCAAGCTGTATCGGATTTCCTCTGTATAATTGTTGTTTGTTGCCTGCATTAAGCCAATGAGGATACCCGTTTACGTGACTCCAGACCAAGCCCTCTCACCCGCCCAATCGGATTGTATAGCGGGTCTGCACTGTGACGTCAGGCGCCGACTGGAAGTGGTTGCACGGTCTCACCGAAGTCGAGGATACCTGTACACTTGAACAGGGGAGCAGGCAGAGGAATCGAATACTCCACCGACGGGTGGTACTGCTTCCCCAGGACCGAGCACAGACATAAAGACTCGTGCTATAACCGGTGCTATAACCGCCCTCTTCGTTATTTGTATTAATGCATCTGTTGTCCAGGGTGAGGGGTGAAGCTTAACCCAAGTACACATAAGGAAGGGAGAAAATAACTTTGTTGTTCTTAACTAGCAGGTGGTGTCAATCAACCCGATTGTATGCGAGCTTGTAAGCTCGCATACAACCCGATTGTAAGCTTCAGCAGGCGGACGAGTTAAGGAGCAGCGGTCTTAAGACCACTGCTTCTTAACTGCTGTTTCCGGCGAGCCTAAAGGCTCGTGCAGAAACATGGGCATAAGGGGTCATTCAGCCCTTGATAAATCGGCCCCATTGTCATGTTCATGAAACCAGTTTGAGATAATTTGAGCTTTGTGACATGGTGCATTATCCTGCTGGTAGTATCCATCAGAAGATGGGTAAACTGTAGTCATAAAGGGATGGACATGGTCAGCAACAAGACTCAGGTAAGTTGTGGCATTTAAATGATGCTCAATTGGTACTAAGGGGCCCAAAGTGTGCCAAGAAAATATTCCACACACCAATTTACCACCACCACCAGCCTGAACCATTCATACAAGGCAGGATGAATCCATGCTTTCATGTTGTTTACACCAAATTTTGACCCTACCGTCTGAATGTTGCAGCTGAAACTGAGACTCATCAGACCAGGCAATGTTTTTCCAATCTTCTACTGACCAATTTTGGTGAGCCTGTGCAAATTGCAGCCTCAGTTTCCTGTTCTTAGCTAACAGGAGTGGCACCTGGTGTGGTCTTTTGCTACTGTAGCCCATCTGCTTCAAGGTTCGACGTGTTGTGCGTTTAGAGATGGTATTCTGCATACCTTGGTTGTAACGAGTGGTTTTTTGAGTTATTGTGTCCTTTCTATCATCTCGAACCAGTCTGCCCATTCTCCTCTGATGTCTGACATCAGCAAGGCATTTTTTGTCCACACAACTGTCGCTCACTGGATGATTTCTCTTTTTCTGACTATTCTCTGGTTGGTTTGAACTTCAGCAAGTTGTCTTCACCACGTCTAGATGCCTAAATGCATTGAGTTGCTGATATGTGATTGGCTGATTAGCAATTTGTGTTACCAAGCAATTGAATAGGTGTACCAAATAAAGTGGCCGGTGAGTGTGTACATATATATATATATATATACTGTATATACATGATTATATTTAGGTATAGATACATATTTATATATAGGAATATCTATTTCTAAATACATAGAACATATTCTGCTATGTACAGAACATTGGAATGTGAAATATTTACAGTATTTACACGATATTAGACTTTATTAAATATGAATATTGCATAAATATGGGTTTTTTTTTTACATGTTTTCCTCTACTTGACTGCAAAGGGCTCTTATACAAGTTAATGTGACCCCATGGCAAGGCATATGATTAAATCCTCACTGGTGAAATATGTGTCACTTCCAATACTCCAGACTCTAAAACCTCCTACAAAGCACCATTGCATATCTCCCAAAAATCGAAATGATAAAAATCTGAAAGATAACCAATCAGGATTGAGGAAAATGCCAATAACTAGGAGGGAACTCTAAACAAGGTCAAGACCATAGATAGAAAGAAGACAAAACAGTAAGATATTAGCCCTGATCTTCTACCACCTTTCCATACTGCAATTAACAGATATCAACTTGATCACCAATCGCTGTTTTAACTTCCTTATGCCTATAGACCTTTTTAAGGATTACCCATACAGCCTGCATCAAACTGATTTCACTTTTGTTGCCAGAAACAATACCTTAAAAAGGAAACAAACAGAGGCACCACAATGGCCTAGTACCACCAAAAAAAAGTGATAATGGAAGTATGACAAATGGTTACTCACAAATGTGATGCACCCAATGGTGCTATTGAGGCAGACTGGAACTTCACAGTAGTCCAGCTCACTGAATGATAAGACCTGTAGTCCAGAGCAAGGAGGTTCCAAAAAGATCACCACCAACACCTATGTAGGGATGAAAAGCAAACCACCATGGCCCAGTACAGTCTGATAAGACAAAGTAGTGAAATATGATTGCACTTACAAGATGGAAAGCACCTCCAAGTGCAATACAGGCAGACCAGAACTTCAAACCCCAGGAATAAGGTGATAAAATCCACAGCAACAGCGTGTACAAGTGTATGTATAAAAACAATATCTTTATTTAAAAAGCAACACGTTTCTCAGCCTCTATAGGTATGTTTCCTCAAGCTATTCTATGAAACATTAAAAAATACACTTGCTATATAAAGGGTAACTAACCCTCTGATAGGTTGATTGATTAATGGGTTACATCTGTGTGTAATGGCTTCATTCTGTTTAGTTACCATAGTAACAAAAAAAAATAAACAACAATGCCTAAACACATACAATTATATTACAATATATAGAAACAATATAAATAATGATATAGTCACAACCCATCAACCCATATAATTATATAATAATAATGATACCTCTAAACATGGGTACAGGTATACCCCACTTTACAGCGCTTCACTTTACAGCGCTTCGCTAATACAGCGCTTTGTGGAGCTGAAGTTCAACCTCCAAAGATTTTGAAACAGTGCTGTAATCTTCGTGAGATTGCGAGAAAAGTGACTGGCACCATTTTGTTATGCTAAGTTCACTCTGTTTAGAGCATTACAGTGCAATTTGTGTCTCAGTGCTATAGTCTGGCAGTATTTATTGAATACTAATTGAATACTGTGCTGTGCTAGTGTTAAACTAAACATAGCATTATTGTACCCCTAATATATGTTAGTTCAAACATGTTTTCAAGTTTTTAAACACACTGGCAAGTGAAAAGAAAGCTAAAACTGCCTTGTTTCACTTTAAGGCGGTTTTCACTTTACAGCGGGGCTCCGGTCCCTAACCCGCTGTATGAGCGGGGTATACCTGTATATATATGTATACAGAATTCGAAAACATATGTTATTTAGACTCATCATGATAGCATTATAACTGCACCAAAAAAACTCAATCAAAACAGTGACTTATTAAATAGAATCATCACCAAAGAGAGCAGAATCAAGGTTCTTAAAGTATTGAATATTGATATTATCTGTGTGCAAACATATAACAAGAAAGTTGTAATCGAATGTGAAGAGCACTTACTTAAACTACAAAAAAGCTGATTCCCATATGTGGCGATATCGCAGCCATCAAGCCCCAGTCTCTCTTCACCATCCACAGAGGGTGTGTTGCTATGCAGCCAATCAGATGGAGATGAAAGTGCCCTATGGCTGGAAGAGGCCCCGTGGCTGAAAGAGGCCCCCATCTACCCTGTGTCATCCCTTTACTCGATAAACTGATCTCCTAAAACCTATTTCATTAGACAATCAAAGCAGGCAAGCAAGTAATGTACTTCTTGATCGCCTTGATCTTATGACTGTGCTAAACTATTGTTACTGTATACATTGCTACATCAGTGTCACCTATTAAAACGGAACTAATAATACCAACTCTATGGTGAAAGACAGATAAACCCACTAATTCAGATATCGACCCTAAAAAATAATTTAAAGGTGTCATCATTACTAATACTCATAAAGAGATGAATAATGTGTACCCATAGTAATAAAACGCTAGAAGATGTGATAGACCAAAAGACCTAGTGTAGGTGTAGCTTGCATTCCTCATCTAAATAGGAGAATCGGTCAAAAGTGAAAATAAATATAATAATATAGTGAGTAAGTGTATATAGGACAAGAAATATAAAAAAAAATCATGTGATGGTCATGACAATCTGGTGTGGAAGTGAATGTATAAGTGAGGTTTAAATAAGCCATGAGTTAATCTTAACCTTGTGAGAGATAATACTGTCAAGTACTCAAAAATTTTAATATAAATATTAGTAACTAAAGTGTGCACTATAAATGTAAAGTGGTAAAGGTAATAGTGAATACTTATGTTTCTCTGAATTAAAAATGATTATTAGGAGGCATAGCCTATAGCTGTTGTGGAAGGACGTGTTTGTGGGGAGCTCCTGATTTTTTGCTGGGCTATTAAGGATTATTCTCTCTTGAAATTGATTTATTGTACTGGGAATACCTGCTGAGGTGCCCTGAGAAACCCAAGAGAAGTCTGTGAGAGCTTTCACGAACGTGGATCTTCCTATGTTCCTCAGCTTAATGGCTTGGGGACTGGCCGCATGGTAAGGAGGCCTGCACTGTGGTTTTGTTCCCTCAAGCTGTTAGGGCATGCTTTCCCCTCAAGATCGTAAGATCATTGGCAGGGAAAAGTGCTGCACTACTATGGAGTGTGCTTTTCTGGCCCAACTTAGCAAAGTATTGGAAGCTTTTTGCACAGCCATAATTTCTAATGACAGACAGAGTTTACAGCCAATCTTTACTTCAGAGCAACCAAGATCTGAAAAGTATGGGAGAGAGATTGCAATAAACGACACTGCTCAGACCGGCTTCTCTACTTTGGAGCTGCAGGGAAACATATAGAAACACCTAACTAGCACAGTGAAACATGTGTCTCTCTCTACTAAAAAAGATGTTGGGCGAGAGCCACGGCCCTCAGAGTGACACGCCATGTGTGCCGGACGGAGAGCCCAACCATCCAGTTCCCTGGCTCTAGATAATGCCACCGAAGCATTGTTAAAGACCCAAGGAAACGATCGACCCTCATCTCATACTAAAATTTCTGATCCCTATCCTGTCCCTGGTAAGATGTCAGCTTGTGGGGTCACGGGCCCTGGGGGTGGGTGGTGGAGTGAGGCCGGCTCCCTGGCCCGCAGCCTGGGATTGGGGCACCTGTGGAACATGGCCGGAATGAAGTCTCAGGGACCATTCCTTATTTCAGCAAACATACCACTCAGGAGTGGAGAGCGGGTTGAACGGAGAGATCGGACTGGAGTGGGCTAAATATTATTTTTGCAAGAAGTGGGAAATTGCCTTGCGACTTAAATGCCGGAACTAGAATACAAAACTCAAAGGGGACAATTTTTATTTTTTATTATTTTTTTTTCACTTTGGTGAAATTTGGTGTCTAAGGACACCCTTATGATAACTGTTATGTTCACCCATCATATGTTTGCTCTCACAGTGACTTTATGTATGAAGACAATGTCTGAAACTGTATAGTCATTTCCTATTTGATCGTATTTTATTATGATATAAAAAGGCTCTTTGGTGGTATTTTGCACGTATAGAAGCTCCTGGACATTATTACATATATGCTGGGTCTGTTTAATTATAATATTAGCGATGCTACTGATGGGGCTATACTTGCTACTTACCTGAAATGGTTTCAATTATTTATTTTGAGTTATTGTTGTTAGCATTGTTGATTTATTAGGTGCATTATACATTAATTTTACTTTGAAAAGCGTTATATTTAGTGAGATAGAACCATTACTTGTACAATATGTAAAATAAGGGTTCAAATGTAGCCCAATCTCTAGCTAAACAAACCCTTTATGTCTCATATTTAGATATTTAAGGCTCAAGAGAGGCCTGCTTAGATACAAGGGGTAGAAAATGAGAGCTTTAGGGTACTCTTTTGTTATTGTTTACCTGGTATTATTTAAATTATTGGTATTAGAACCTATATTAGACAAGGTATATACAGTATGTATTTTACACTGAAATTATTTGTATCCTCTTTTACCTACATGTTTCTGCATAACTTGCCGGTCTTAGAGGAGTAGATACTTCCCCTATGTCCAAATACCTGCTATCTATTTGTGTTTTTCATCTCTACTGTAGAACTGTTCCAAGGTTGTTATGGAATTCCATGAATCCTAACATATATGCATATGCCTGATGGACTTGATCAGAATCTCTCAATAAAATAATAAAAAAAAAAAATAAAGGATATTAATCCTTAGAGCGTGCATATATAAATATGATATATTCTATTCTATATTGAATGCTTGATGTATTCATGAATATAAAATGTGAATGTGATACATATATATTATAGGTAATAATATGGAAAAAAAAATATTTAATGTTAAATCTAAGCTGTGAATTATATATAAGTGGACTGCTAATTTATTGTGTGCCTGTAAACTGGCAAATTTGCCGTTTACACATGCACAATAGATAACCAGATGAAAAAAACATCACTGAAAAGTACCTTTAGATAGCGGTCTATGGGGACTGTGTGTTCCCTGTAAATATATATATGTATATGCTTATATAAATATATATATGTATATGCTTATATAAATATATATTTATGTGTTAATATGAGTATATTCACATATAAACACATAAATATATATATGTAGACTTTGCTGACCATCATTGCGCGACTTACCCCCTTCACTGAGCTACGTTCTCAGCCGTGTCTGACGGCATGAGAGCATAGTTGCCAACAGTCCCTAATTTCCAGGGACAGTCCCTGGATTTTGTTGTATGTCCCTGGAAATGCTACCTCTTTTGCCCAACATTTGGTGTTTATATATACACACACACACACACACACACACACACACACACACATACATATATACATATAGATATATGTAGTGTATTATTTAAATATAAATAATTCCTTATGGAATATTGGTATTATTATTGAATGGGTTCACATATTATTTGTCTGCCTAATTTTGATGCTGTGTTGTAAAAATAACCATATGCCCAGAATGTGTTCCAGAGACTGGGTAGGTGTAATAGCTTAGTGCTGTAATCTGTATAATAAACTATGGATAAGTCTAAATTATGCTATTACTATCAAATGGGTGTGTTTTCATTACAGAAATGAGTGGGCAGAGCAGTTGAACAGTAGGTCGTCAATACTCCAGTAACCCGCTTGCTTACTCTGTGGCAAAGTGTCCCTAGAATTTTTTTTGAAATGTTGGCAACTATGTGAGAGCGAGGCTCCCATTGGAGCCTAGGGAAGCGCACTCTCATAAGTGCAAAGCTTCCCTGCAATGTGAATGCGAGTTTGCGTTCTCATTGCACCTAACTTTTAATACCAGCGTACATTTGCTTGTGTTGGTATTACTGAGTGGAGCTCAAATATTTTGTGCTTCACTCGTAATCTGGCCCTGTGTTGGGTTTGTCGATTGGGGTTAGACTGGTAGAGTTAGGCTTCAATTACTTATTGAGATCTGACTCAATACATTGCAGCCTTCACTGGCTTTTAACGGATTAACAGGAATTATGATTTTTAAATGATTAGCACACCAGAAGCGGTCAAAATTGTTTGATCACATTCCAGCCACTCCATCTGGCTACAGCATTTTGACATTTACAATATTACAGTCAGGGTGACATCCCTGATATGAACATTGACTTTGAATATGCATTTGCTTGTGACTAAATGCTTCATTTAGAAGCCTACTCAGCAGCAGCATTTATATAAAGTATTACCTTTGCATAACAGCAATAGAGTACAACTATCAAATACCATGTGATCATTGAAAAATAATATACAGGGCCAGATTATAAATGGTGCACTATATTGCGACCGCAATAACTTCTCCCCATAGGCTTCTACGGGACGCGCTACAAAAAAACAACAACAATTAGTTGCTTGCGAACTAACCCAGTACTGAGCTAGATCAACTGCACTACACTGGAAGGTGCGTTAGGAATACATCAAATTCTTTTTTTAAATATATATTTCTATATATTCTTTTTTTAAATATATATCTATACCTATATATCCATATAAATATATGCAGTTATAGACATATATAGATAGATATTGTATATATACGATGTATATAGAAATATTTATTTTAAAATAAAAATACATTTTTTTTCTAAGTGAATACATTAGGAATGTAAAGTATTTCTGTTAAAAACAAATTAAAAATTAATCAAATTGACATTACATGTTTCAAGGTATATGGCTGGGAAGGGCACAAAAGTGTATATATACAGTACCTTCCCAAATTATTAGAACCATTGGTCAAAAATTATAATTTTGATACTAATTTCATATTTATTCGTAATAGAGTTTATTGATTTTTTAGTTTTGTAACCATTTCTTATTCCATGTTATATTGGCAACATCTGCAATACATATTTACGTGTGATTTGATGTAATATTACTAAAATATTTGATAAATACAAATTGCTGAAATTGTAGATGTATCCCGTAGTTCTGTAAAGAATATTAAATTATAATAATGATAATAATTTATACATTTTTAAACACAAGGCAGACAGGCGCTCTGCACTCTCTGGATCACACCTTTATTGTGACTAATATGTGAGGAAGTGGTGTTTAACCCCTTAATGACCGGACCATTTTTCAATTTTCTTACCCTTAATGACAATGGCTATTTTTACATTTCTGCAGTGTTTGCGTTTAGCTGTAATTTTCCTCTTACTCGTTTACTGTACCCACACATATTATATACCGTTTTTCTCGCCATTAAATGGACTTTCTAAAGATACCATTATTTTCATCATATCTTATAATTTACTAAAAAAAATGATAAAATATGAGGAAAAAATGGAAAAAAACACACTTTTTCTAACTTTGACCCCCAAAATCTGTTACACATCTACAATCACCAAAAAACACTGATGCTAAATAGTTTATAAATTTTGTCCTGAGTTTAGAAATACCCAATGTTTGCACGTTCTTTGCTTTTTTTGCAATTTATGGGGCAATAAATACAAGTAGCACTTTGCTATTTCCAAACCACTTTTTTTCAAAATTAGCGCTTGTTACTTTGGAACCCTGATATCTGTCAGGAATACCTGAATATCCCTTGACATGTATATATTTTGTTTTAGAAGACATCCCAAAGTATTGATCTAGGCCCATTTTGGTATATTTCATGCCACCATTTCACCGCCAAATGCGATAAAAAAAAAAAAAAGTTCACTTTTTCACAAATTTTGTCACAAACTTTAGGTTTCCCTCTGAAATTATTTATAAACAGCTTCTGCAATTATGGCACAAATGGTTGTAAATTCTTCTCTGGGATCCCCTTTTTCAGAAATAACAGACTTATATGGCTTTGTGGTTGCGTTTTGGTAATTAGAAGGCCGCTAAATGCCGCTGCGCACCACACGTGTTTTATGTCCAGGAGTGAAGGGGTTAATTAGGGAGCTTGTAGGGAGCTTGTAGTGTTAATTTTAGCTTTAGTGTAGTGTAGTAGACAACCCCAAGTATTGATCTAGGCCCATTTTGGTATATTTTATGCCACCATTTCACCGCCAAATGCGAGCAAATAAAAAAAAAACTTTACATTTTTCACAATTTTAGGTTTCTCACTGAAATTATTTACAAACAGCTTGTGTTATTATGGCAGAAATTGTTGTAAAAGCTTCTCTGGGATCCCCTTTGTTCAGAAATAGCAGACTTATATGGCTTTGGCGTTGCTTTTTGGTAATTAGAAGGCCGCTAAATGCTGCTGCGCACCACACGTGAATTATGCCCAGCAGTGAAGGGGTTAAATTAGGTAGGTTGTAAGGAGCTTGCAGGGTTAATTTTAGAGATCAGCCTCCCACCTGACACATCCCACCCCCTGATCCCTCCCAAACAGCTCTCTTCCCTCCCCCACCCCACAATTGTTCCCGCCATCTTAAGTACTGGCAGAAAGTCTGCCAGTACTAAATAAAAGAGTTTTTTTTTTTTTTTAAATAAAAATAATAAAATATTTTAGTTGTGATGAACCCCTTCCTTAGCACCAACCTCCCTGATCCCCCCCTCCAGCTCTCTAACCCTCTCCCCTACCTAATTACCGCCATCTTGGGTACTGGCAGCTGTCTGCCAGTACCCAGTTTGGCCCCACAAACCAAAGTATTTTAATTTTATTTTTAACTTTTATTTTTATTTGTAATTATTTCTGTAGTGTAGCAGCCCCCCCCACAATACCCCCACCCCCTCCCCCTCCCAGATCCTTTTATATGGAAAAAAAAAAATTTTAATTTTTTTTCACCCTTCCTAACTTCATTGGTGTCAGTGTGGCTAATGCGTGCACGTGCACGCGCGTCCACGTGCACACGCGTCCACGTGCACGCCCTTGTGCACGCGCGCATTGTGCACGCGCGCACACGCTCCCTCCTCCCACCCGGTCAAACGGCACCATCGGCACCATCGCTACCAGTGCAGAGAGGGCCACAGAGTTGCTCTCTCTGCATCGGAAGCTTGTAAAGGGGTATTGCAGGATGCCTCCATATCGAGGCATCACTGCAATACCCTCAGAGCTGCTGGAAGTGGTTGTGATCACTTCCAGCACTCTGTTAGACAACTGACGTACCAGGTACGTCCATTATCATTAACTGCTTGTTAATGCATGACGTACCTGGTACGTCAGTTGTCATTAAGGGGTTAAAGTGACACTGAACCCAAATTTTTTCTTTAGTTATTCAGATAGAGCATGAAATTGTGAGCAGCTTTCTAATTTACTCCTATTATAAAATTTTCTTCATTCTCTTGGTATCTTTATTTGAAATGCAAGAATGTAAGTTTAGATGCCAGCCCATTTTTTGTGAACAACCTGGGTTGTCCTTGCTGATTGGTGGATAAATTCATCCACCAATAAAAAAAGTGATGTCCAGAGTTCTGAATTAAAAAAGCTTAGATGCCTTATTTTTCAAACAAAGATAGCAAAAGAATAAAGAAAAATTGATAATAGGAGTAAATTAGAAAGTTGCTTAAAATTGCATGCTCTATCTGAATCACAAAAGAAAAAAATTGGGTTCAGTGTCCCTTTAACTCTGAAACGTCACATATTGGTCACAATAAAGGTGAGATTATATTAAAATCCAGAGAGTGCATGCTTGGACTTTTTATATATATAGAGAGAGAAATACACACACACACACACACACACACATATATATATATATATATATATATATATATATATATATATATATATACACACATATAAATAAATATATTATATATCCATCCTTTGCAAGCTTTAGGTTTGGCCACTTGGTGTCACTCTTGAAATCTTTTTTGCCCTCACTTCAATACAATAATGCCTGTTATTTTCTTAAGCTGATAAAGTGCCTTGAAAAATTTCACATTTTTTAAAAAGCTACTCTAAGTAGCTCTCTGATTTTTTAACAAAAAGGAGCTACTGCTGTGTAATGCAGGGTGGCTCCAAGTACATTGTATGTTTCATATAAAATACTCATGAACAAAACATGCATATTATAAATCCTTGTACTGTAGTCCTCATAGAGACATCAAAGTAATGCATTATATTTAGTGCATTAATGCAATTTCCATTTTTTTGTATGATTTTCACAAGTAATAGAATGTAAAGTATCAAATTATTTTCTAAACAGCAACATTTATCACATTTAGGGCCAGATTACAAGCGGAGCGCTAACAGTTACGAGCAAGCAAAAAGGTGTTTATCATGGGGGTTTATCGCTCGTATTAGAAGTTGAAGGTAAACATGATTGCTTGAGCGCAATTAAAGTTAACACGCATCGGGATAGCGCATCCTCAGAGCTCAGATTAACTGTTTTGCGAAACAAAAAAGTGTCACAAAACTCATAAAAAATAAATTGAAATTGAAAAGTAACACCATGTAATAAAAATAATTAAAAAAAAATATTGCACAAAAAGTTATAATGGTTCAAAGGTATGAGGTCTCAGGTGTTAGAATGCAGATAATAGTATATAACAGAGCACTCACTGGTCTTATCAGGTGTTCAAACCTTGCAGTCTATTCCATAGTGACGTTTCGGGGTGTTCACCCCTTCATCAGGAGTCTCGAAATGTCACTATGGAATAAATTGCATTGTTTGAACCCTTGATAAGACAAGTGAGTGCTCTGTTCCATACTATTACAGGTGGCCCTCGGTTTACACCGGTTCAATTTGCGCCGTTTCAGAATAACAACCTTTTTTTCAGTCATGTGACTGCTATTAAAAAGCATTGAAAAGCAGTGCACTAATTAAAATAGCCAGTAGATGGAGCTGTCCGCTTATGGTGCAGCAAAGTTATGCAAGGTTAGCAGACTTAAATTAATCTGTGTACACAGAAAAGACCTTAGCTATCGAGCAACAAGATCTAGAAGCCACTTCCCTATTATCTTCCTGCCCAGCTGCTTGAGGTGAGGGTGCCTATTAATCATTCCATATTGAAATTGCATAGAATAGGTGCAGACCCAATATTATCTAACATGCTAACAATGCAGGGAACTGTTTGCAGAAAAATGCAAGTAAAAAAATGTTTTTGTTCATTAAACTTAGCTTGAAGATACAGTCTGTTGTGTGATTATTTAATTAGGTTTATAATGCTGTTTAGCATTTAAAGTCTTAAAGGGACATGAAACCCAAATTTTTTCTTTCATGATTTAGAAAGAGCATACAATTATAAACAACTTTCTAATTTACTTCTATTATCTAATTTGCTTCATTCTCTTGATATTATTTGCTGAAAAGCATATCTAGATATGCTTAGTAGCTGCTGATTGGTAGCTGCACATAGATGCCTCCTGTGATTGGTTCACTGTGTGCATTGCTATTTCGTCATTAAAGTATATCTAAAGAATGAAGCAAATTTGGTAATAGAAGTAAATTGGAATGTTGTTTAAAATTGTATTCTCTACCTTAATCATGAAAGAAAATGTTTGGGTATAGTGCCCCTTTTATTTCAAAAATAATGTATTAGGTGTTACTTATGTCAATTTTGAGAGGGGCCTGGAACCTAACTCCCTCACTTCCCTTTGACTTACATTATAAACTTGGTTTCAATTTACATATATATATATACTGTATAACTGCAGAATCTGTTGGCGCTCTAGAAATAACCGATGATAATAATAGTAATAATAATAATAATATAATCGTATATATATATATCGGTATTAATATATATTTTACAAAAAAAAAAATCATATACTGTATATGTAGAAATATGTATTTATGAATAAATAGAACTTATTCTGCTATATCAAGAACATTGGAATGTGAAATATTCATATTTTCGTGTCGGGTTAGCTCACTTAAGAATATGTAATAGGGAGAAGAAGAAAAAAAGAGAGATACACTCATTCAGCTGATAATAAACATAAACTGGAAAACATCTGTGCTCGTGCAACAAGACAGTGTTACTTTCCATGAAATCTCTTTTCGTTTAATTTGCCTTTCATAGCAATGCAATAAACTGTTGTATATTAGTCTAATTCTCTCAAATCCAGCACTGAAATGCTAAATAATTCTCCTCTGAACAATGGAAAGCAACAAATCCTAGACATTTCTGTCCTTTCTGAAACTTGCCAGGCCAAATTATTAAAGGGACATGGAAATTAAACATTTTCTTTCAAGATTCAGACAGAGCATATAATTAAAAAAGTTTCTAATTTGCTTAGTTCTCATGCTATTCTTTGTTGAAGAGGTATCTAGATAGGTAGCGTGCACATGTCCAGAGCACTATGTGGCTGCCATCTAGTACTCTTGCTAATATATAACATTTTAGCAAACTGCTGCCATATAGTACTGCAGTCACATGCACGCTCCTGAGTTTACTTTTCTGATTTTCAACAAAGGACCAAGATAATTTAGATAATATGATAACAGAAGTAAATTGGAAAATCTTAATCATGAAAGGAAAAAATGGGGTTTAATGTCCTATATATATATATACAGGTATATATATATATATATTATTATTATTATCATTTATTTGTATAGCGCCGCAAAATTCCGTAGCGCTAGGTGGATATATATATATTGACTTTTGTCAGGTTTCTGTGCTAAATAAATACGTCTCATTTTCCTCATGTGAGGCACTAGTGTTATCATTTTTTTAACAGCACTCAAAGGGCTAGATTACAAGTGGTGCGCTAACTGTTGCACGCAATCGTTATCGGGTTTATTGCACATGCACCAGGGACACTGCCAATATCCCCACAATCCACAGAAAAAATCCAATGGTTACAGCACTTTGCTAAATTTCTTCTTTATTCAAGCAACATATATCAAAGACAGAGTTTTCCTTGAAAAGTCAGCTGGAGACTGAGCGGCCCATCTTGGTTTATTTGCACTCACAAATAGTGCAATACTTTTGTGAATATTTACACTCAGCTAAATTACGAGTTTTACGTTATGAGTGAAAAAGCACCGTTATGCTTCATAACGGTGCTTTTTCCCTAACGCCGCTATTACAAGTCTTGTAGGTATAGGTGTACCGCACATCTTTTTGGCAGTCACGCAACGTCAGTACGGCACTTTTAAAAAAGTCCTTTTTCAATGGGACTCCAATAGCAATGGTATTACAAGTTTGCCTGGGAGGCCAAAAAGTGAGCGGTACAGCCTATACTGACAAGATCCGTACCGCCATCTAAAGTCAGTAGTTATGAGATTTACCTTACAAAGCTGTACCATAAAACTCATAACTAAATTGTTAAAAAGTACACTAACACCCATAAACTACCTGTTAACCCCTAAACCGAGACCCTCCCGCATCACAAACACTATAATAAATGTATTAACCCCTAATCTGCCGCTCCGGACATCGCCACAACTATAAAAATTTATTAACCCCTAAACCACCGTCCTCCCGCACCGCAAACACTATTTAAAGATTATTAACCCCTAATCTGCCATCCGCCCCCACCGCCGCTATAATAAACCTATTAACCACTAAACCGCAAGCCTCCCACAATGATATATACTTAAATAAATTATTAACTCCTAAACCTTTGACCTCCCACATCACTAACTCTACATAAATATATAAACCCCCCTAAACCTAACCCTAACGTAAACCCTAAGCCTAAGTCTAACCCTAACATCCCCTAACTTAAATATAATTAAAATAAATCTAAATAAACCTTACAATTATTACCTAATAATTCCTATTTAAATCTATATACTTACCTGTAAAATAAAACCTAAGCTCCCTACAAAATAACTAATAGTTATATTGTAGCTATTTCAGGTTTTAGTTTTATTTAACAGGTAAGTTTGTATTTATTTTAACTAGGTAGACTAGTTAGTAAATACTTATTAACTATTTACTAGCTACCTAGTTAACATAAATACAAAGTTACCTGTGAAATAAAACCTAACCTGCCTTACACTAAAAACTAACATTACAATAAAATAAAATAAATTAAAATATTAAAATACAATTACAAAAAAAATAAACACTAAATTACAAAAAATAAAAAACAAAATTATCAAAAATAAAAACGAATTACTCCTAATCTAATAGCCCTATCAAAATAAAAAAGCCACCCCAAAATAAAAAGAAACCCTAGCCCACACTAAACTGCCAATGGCCCTTAAAAGTGCCTTTTGTGGAGCATTGCCCCAAAGAAATCCGCTCTTTTACCTGTAAAAAAACACACCCCCCAACAGTAAAACCCACCACCCAACCAAACAACCCCCCCAAATAAAAACCTATCTAAATAAACATAAGCTTACCATTGCCCTGAAAAGGGCATTTGGATGGGCATTGCCCTTAAAAGGGCATAGCTCTTTTAATTGCCCAAACCCTAAGCTAAAAAAAAAAAAACATCCAAAAAAACCCTTAAAAAAACCTAACACTAACTCCCGACGATCCACTTACAGTTATCGAAGTCCGGACATCCATACTTATCCAAGCGGCAAGAAGTCTTCATCCAGGAGGCCTCTTCGATCTTCATCCATCCGTCGAAGTCCTCATCCAAGCGAGAAGAAGTCTTCATCCAGACAGCATGTTCTATCTTCATCCATCCGGCGTGGAGCGGGTCCAACTTCAAGACATCCAGCACGGAGCATCCTCTTCTTATGTTCTTCGCTGGAAAATGAAGGTTCCCTTTAAGTGATGTCATCCAAGATGGCATCCCTTACATTCCTATTGGCTGAAAAATTTCTATCAGCCAATAGGAATTAAAGGGGGAAAAATCCTATAGGCTGTTGCAATCAGCCAATAGGATTGAGCTTTCATCCTATTGGCTGATCCAATCAGCCAATAGGATTGAGCTCTCATTCTATTGTCTGATTGGAACAGCCAATAGGATTTTTCCCCCTTTAATTCCTATTGGTTGATAGAAATCTTTAAGCCAATAGGAATGTAAGGGACGCCATCTTGGATGACGTCACTTAAAGGGAATCTTCAGTTGATTGTTCCACGTAAAACTGCACGGCTCTTCTGAATTGCTTTTAGATTATCACTGAGTCAACCAGTGTATATCTTATAACCGGCAAACCCCTCTGCGTGTCAAATGTAACTGTGACAAGCACAAGTATAGGGTATTATGTTTATATTAAAATATTGAAAGTCCGTGGCAAGTCTAATATGATTAAAAAGACTTTATTTAAAAACAAAGTAAACACAACATTTCACGGTATCCAACCGTTTTTTCAAGTGCATTTCAAGTTTTAAAAATACCACAGAATAAATATGCTTCTTAGCATCCTCAGGGTAACACTGCGTCTGCGCTGACATACATCACTCTATTGGTTCAGCTTATGGGTGTGTTCTTACAACTGGTGTTTCATTAATACATTTTTGGGATAGTAACTCCTACCGCTCTAGATTGGTGAATGAGCAAACCAATAATGAGGCCTGAATCCCTCACACCTCCACCTCGTATCTTGGGTTATTATTTCAAACAGCTTCATATTTATCGAGTATAAGTCGTTTTGGTGAATAGCAGTGCAGACGCGTGTTTATTAACCCCTTACATTCTAACATTACAACCAACATATTAATCGTTCATAGAGAACGTTAAAACATACTATGTGATCTCTTCCTAAATAGATGTATATATGTAGTGTCTTTCAATCACCTAATACATAATATAACACCATTTATATAGTATTGTAATTTATTATTTATATATATATATATATATATATATTTGGTTACCGAATAGGGTATATAGGTATTACACATGTAGGCCTCTAGTTATCAACGTGTCTACTTACCTGCCTTCGCCGGCCCCAATACGCCCGCCTAAGCTCGCCTACCATCGCCGCCGCGGACCTGAATAATCTCGCCAAAGTTATCAATAAAGCTGTCAAAAAGCCGTGAACCAAGTACGGGGCGATGAGCAGCGGACTGTGATAGTTATCACTCATCCGATCTAGCTGCTCTTCGGCTTTTTCCCAGCTTTATTGCTAGCCTGTCACTAAGCACCCACACTAAACTACACTGTTCTACCCCCTATACTGGCACCCCTGGAGCCCCCTCGCAACTAAATAAAGTTAGTAACCCCTAAACCGCTGCGCACGGACACCGCTGCAACTATAATAAATGTATTAACCCCTAAACTGCTGCTCCCGGAGCCCACCACCACCTGCATTATACCTAGTAACCCCTATCCTGTCCCCCCTATACCGCCGCCACCTATAATACATTTATTAACCCCTATCCTGCCGATCCCGGACCCCGCCGCAACTAAATAAATTGTTTATCCCCTAAACTGCCGCTCCCGGACCCCTCCGCCACCTATATTAATCTTATTAACTCCTAATCTGCCCCCCTACACCATCGCCACCTATAATAAATTTATTAACCCCTATCCTGCCCCCCCTACACCGCCGCAACCTATAATACATTTATTAACCCCTATCCTGCCCCCCCTACACCGCCGCCACTATAATAAAATTATTAACCCCTAAACCTAAGTCTAACCCTAACACCCCCTAACTTAAATATTAATTAAATAAATCTAAATAAATATTACTCTTATTAACTAAATTAATCCTATTTAAAACTAAATACTTACCTTTAAAATAAACACTAATATAGCTACAATATAAATAATAATTATATTGTAGCTATTATAGGATTTATTTTTATTTTACAGGCAACTTTCAATTTATTTTAACTAGGTACAATAGCTATTAAATAGTTATTAAATAGTTAATACCTACCTAGTTAAAATAAAGAGAAAATTACCTGTAAAATAAAAACTAACCTAAGTTACAATTACACCTAACACTACACTATCATTAAATAAACTATTCCTATTTAAAACTAAATACTTACCTGTAAAATAAACCCTAAGATAGCTACAATGTTATTAATAATTACATTGTAGCTATTTTAGGATTTATATTTATTTTACAGGTAACTTTGTATTTATTTTAGCTAGTTAGAATAGTTATTAAATAGTTATTAACTATTTAATAACTACCTAGCTAAAAGAAATACAAAATTACCTGTAAAATAAATCCTAACCTAAGTTACAATTAAACCTAACACTACACTATAATTAAATTAATTAAATAAATTACCTACAAATAACTACAATTAAATACAATTAAATAAACTAACTAAAGTACAAAAAATAAAAAAAGCTGTTACAAAAAATAAAAAAAAATAAGTTACAAACATTTCAAAAATATTACAACAATTTTAAGCTACTTACACCTACTCTAAGCCCCCTAATAAAATAACAAAGCCCCCCAAAATAAAAAAATGCCCTACCCTATTCTACATTAAAAAGTTAACAGCTCTATTACCTTACCAGCCCTTAAAAGGGCCTTTTGCTGGGCATGCCCCAAAGAAATCAGCTCTTTTGCCTGTAAAATAAAAATACAACCCCCCCAACATTAAAACCCACCACCCACACACCCCTACTCTAACCCAAACCCCCCTTAAATAAACCTAACCCTACCCCCTGAAGATCATCCTACCTTTAGCCATCTTCAGGTAGCCGACCTCTGATGGAACAGAAGAGGAGATCCGCAGCAGCAGAAGTCATCATCCAAGGGGCGCTGAAGAAGTCTTCCATCCGATTGAAGTCATCATCCAAGGGGCGCTGAAGAAGTCTTCCATCCGATTGAAGTCATCATCTAGGTGGCGTCTTCAATCTTCAATCTTCACCGGAGCCATCTTCAGATGAGCCGACGCGGAGCCATCCTCTTCTACCGACGGACTAACGACGAATGACGGTTCCTTTAAGGGACGTCATCCAAGATGGCGTCCCTCGAATTCCGATTGGCTGATAGGATTCTATCAGCCAATCGGAATTAAGGTAGGAAAAATCTGATTGGTTGATTTAATCAGCCAATCAGATTGAAGTTCAATCTGATTGGCTGATTAAATCAATCGGATGGAAGACTTCTTCAGCTCCCCTTGGATGATGACTTCAATCGGATGGAAGACTTCTTCAGCGCCCCTTGGATGATGACTTCTGCCGCTGCGGATCTCCTCTTCTGTTCCATTGGTGGTCGGCTGGCTGAAGACGACTAAAGGTAGGATGATCTTCAGGGGGGTAGTGTTAGGTTTATTTAAGGGGGGTTTGCGTTAGAGTAGAGGTGTGTGGGTGGTGGGTTTTAATATTGGGGGGTTGTATTTTTTTTTACAGGCAAAAGAGCTGTTTTCTTTGGGGCATGCCCCGCAAAAGGCCCTTTTAAGGGCTGGTAAGGTAATAGAGCTGTTAACTTTTTAATGTAGAATAGGGTAGGGCATTTTTTTTTATTTTGGGGGGCATTGTTATTTTATTAGGGGGCTTAGATTAGGTGTAAGTAGCTTAAAATTGTTGTAATATTTTTGAAATGTTTGTAACTTATTTTTTTTATTTTTTGTACTTTAGTTAGTTTATTTAATTGTATTTAATTGTAGTTATTTGTAGGTAATTTATTTAATTCATTTAATGATAGTGTAGTGTTAGGTTTAATTGTAACTTAGGTTAGGATTTATTTTACAGGTAATTTTGTATTTCTTTTAGCTAGGTAGTTATTAAATAGTTAATAACTATTTAATAACTATTCTAACTAGCTAAAATAAATACAAAGTTACCTGTAAATATAAACCCTACAATAGCTACAATGTAATGATTTATTTTACAGGTAAGTATTTAGTTTTAAATAGGAATAATTTATTTAAGTATAGTGTAGTGTTAGGTGTAATTGTAACTAAGGTTAGTTTTTCTTTTACAGGTAATTTTCTCTTTATTTTAACTAGGTAGGTATTAAATAGTTATTGTACCTAGTTAAAATAAATTGAAAGTTGCCTGTAAAATAAAAATAAATCCTAAAATAGCTACAATATAATTATTATTTATATTGTAGCTATATTAGGGTTTATTTTAAAGGTAAGTATTTAGTTTTAAATTGGAATTATTTTAGTTAATAAGAGTAATATTTATTTAGATTTATTTAATTAATATTTAAATTAGGGGGGTGTTAGGCTTAGAGTTAGACTTAGGTTTAGGGGTTAATAATTTTATTATAGTGGCGGCGGTGTAGGGGGGGCAGCATAGGGGTTAATATGTATTATGTAGGTGGCGGCGGGATCCGGGAGCGGCAGTTTAGGGGTTAACATATTTATTATAGTGGCGGCGGGGTCCGGGAGCGGCAGTTTAGGGGTTAATCAGTTTATTATAGTGGCGGGGTCCGGGAGTGGCAGTTTAGGGGTTAATCAGTTTATTATAGTGGCGGCGGTGTAGGGGGGGCAGGATAGGGGTTAATATGTATTATGTAGGTGGCGACGGGATCCGGGAGCGGCAGTGTAGTGGGTTAACATATTTATTATAGTGGCAGTGGGCTCCGGGAGCGGCGGTTTAGGGGGTAATACATTTATTTAGTTACGGCGGTGTAGGGGGGGCAGATTAGGGGTGTTTAGACTTGGGGTACATGTTAGGGTGTTAGGTGCCGACATCTCCCATAGGAATCAATGGGATGTCGGGCAGCAGCGAACATGAACTTTCGCTATGGTCAGACTCCCATTGATTCCTATGGGATCCGCCGCCTCCAGGGGGGCGGGTTGAAAACCAGGTACGCTGGGCCGGAAAAGTGCCGAGCGTACCTGCTAGTTTTTTGATAACTAGCAAAAGTAGTCAGATTGTGCGGAACATCTGGAGTGACGTAAGAATCGATCTGTGTCGGACTAAGTCCGGCGGATCGAAGCTTACGTCACTAAATTTTACTTTTGCCGGTCTCTAGCCTTTGATAACTAAGGCGAATCAGCCTCGCCACAAATACGCTGCGGAATTCCAGCGTATTTGAGGTTGACGGCTTGATAACTAGGGGCCATAGTCACCTAATAGGGCAATACAGATTCTCATTAGTAATTCTAGGTAGAGAGTTCTTTATCAAATAACGGCCCACAGTTCATTATCACACTTTTTGGGATAGGACTAGCATGTATATCGAGTGCTTTAAGCATTAATACTTGAGAGATTTGCTAGTTAGGAATGTGCCCTTTGAAACCAAATTGGTGTTATGTTATGTATTATATTAGGTGATTGAAAGGCACTATATATATACATCTATTTACCAAGAGATCGCATAGTATGTTTTAACGTTCTCTATGAACTATTAATATGTTGGTTGTAATGTTAGAATGTAAGGGGTTAATAAACACGCGTCTGCACTGCTATTAACCAAAACGACTTCTACTCGATAAATATGAAGCTGTTTGAAATAATAACCCAAGATACGAGGTGGAGGTGTGAGGGATTCAGGCCCCATCATTGGTTTTCTCATTCACCAATCTAGAGCGGTAGGAGTTACTTTCCCAAAAATTTATTAATGAAACACCAGTTGTAAGAACACACCCATAAGCTGAACCAATAGAGTGATGTATGTCAGCGCAGACGCAGTGTTACCCTGAGGATGCTAAGAAGCGTATTTATTCCGTGGTATTTATAAAACTTGTAATGCACTTGAAAACATGGTTGGATACCGTGAAACGCTGTGTTTACTATGTTTTTGAATAAAGTCTTTTTAATCATATTAGACTTGCCACAGACTTTCAATATTTTAATATAAGCATAATACCCTATACTTGTGCTTGTCACAGTTACATTTGACACGCAGAGGGGTTTGCCGGTTATAAGATATACACTGGTTGACTCAGTGATAATCTAAAAGCAATTCAGAAGAGCCGTGCAGTTTTACGTGGAACAGTTTGCTGGGTGACTGCAAGAGCCCAGAAGGCATATGTAGCACTATCGGGTGCTTTCTTTCTTGTAAGCATGGGCCGTTGGAGTGGGGAGACTACCTGACACCATTGATCCTGCACTATTGTGGCGCCTTCTTTTTTTGTCTTCTCTTTGATACTACAGGATTGTACACCAACTACCTTCAGAAGAAGCAGCTTGCCACAGATTTAGACTACACCATAACTGGGATACTTTCGTCATTTTTCTCTGATTGTGAGGCATTATCACACCTTGACGTTAAGATCAACCACCGGACTGATAAGTGACTGTTTGCATGTTACAAATTGATGACATTTTTTCATTCACTTTTTTATGACACATCCTTTGTTGATTATTATTATTTATTTATATATTCATTTGACACATCGTTGTTGATTGAAATGAATAGGGAGCAATAGGTTTTTGCTTCATATTGTGATGTTGCACTTATTTACACATTAATGCACTAATTAGGCGCATCCAATTTAACACATTTGTGTTTTACTTGTTAATCTTCAGTTGATGCTGACGACCGTAAGAAGAGGATGCTCCACGCCAGATGTCATGAAGATGGACCCACTCTGCGCCGGATGGATGAAGATAGAAGATGCCATCTGGATGAAGACTTCTTCTCGCTTGGATGAGGACTTCACCGGATGGATGAAGATCGAAGAGGCCTCCTGGATAAAGACTTCTTGCTGCTTGGATGAGGAGGGATGTCCGGATTTCGATAGCTGTAAGTGGATAGTCGGGGGTTAGTGTTAGGTTTTTTTAAGGGTTTTTTGGGTGGGTTTTTTTTTTAGATTAGGGTTTGGGCAATGTAAAAGAGCTAAATGCCCTTTTAAGGGCAATGCCCATCCAAATGCCCTTTTCAGGGGAATGGTTAGCTTAGGTTTATTTGGGGGGTTGGTTGGGTGGTGGGTTTTTCTGTTGGGGGGGTTTTGTATTTTTTTTACAGATAAGGTAAAAGAGCCGATTTCTTTGGGGCAATGCCCCACAAAAGGCCCATTTAAGGGTCATTGGCAGTTTAGTGTAGGCTAGGGTTTTTTTTATTTTGGGGGGCTTTTTTATTTGGATAGGGCTATTAGATTAAGAGTAATTCGTTTTTATTTTTGATAATTTCGTTTAGTGTTTATTTATTTTTTGTAATTTAGAAAAAAAACATTTTTTTTTTTTAAATCTTTTATTGAGATTCTTGAGACAAAAAAAAGTCAACAAAATAGTATAACAAGTGCTATACATGAACAAGGTATGCAGTTACAACACAGCGGATATAAAATTGACCGTTAAATCGTCTATAACAACAAGTAATAGTTGTACAACACTTACGGCTAGATTTAGAGTTCTGCGGCCAAAGGGGTGCGTTAACTACGCGTGCTTTTTTCCCCACGCAACTTTTAAATACCGCTGGTATTTAGAGTTCACAGAATGGCTGCGTTAGGCTCCAAAAAAGGGAGCGTAGAGCATATTTAATGCCACTGCAACTCTCGATACCAGCGGTGCTTACGGACACGGCCAGCTTCAAAAACGTGCTCGTGCACGATTCCCCCATAGAAAACATTGGGGCTGTTTGAGCTGAAAAAAATCTAACACCTGCAAAAAAGCAGCGTTCAGCTCCTAACGCAGCTACATTGTTTTCTATGGGGAAACACTTCCTAAGTCTGCACCTAACACTCTAACATGTACCCCGAGTCTAAACACCCCTAACCTTACACTTATTAACCCCTAATCTGCCGACCCTGCTATCGCTGACACCTGCATATATTTTTTTAACCCCTAATCTGCCGCTCCGTACACCGCCGCTACCTACATTATACCTATGTACCCCTAATCTGCTGCCCCTAACACCGCCAACCCCTATATTATATTTATTAACCCCTAATCTGCCCCCCACAACGTCGCCTCCACCTACCTACAATAATTAACCCCTAATCTGCCGACTGCACGCTACTATAATAAATGTATTAACCCCTAATCCGCCTCACTCCCGCCTCAATAACCCTATAATAAATAGTATTAACCCCTAATCTGCCCTCCCTAACATCGCCGACACCTAACTTCAAACATTAACCCCTAATCTGCCGACCGGAGCTCACCGCTATTCTAATAAATTTTTTAAAACCTAAAGCTAAGTCTAACCCTAACACCCCCCTAAGTTAAATATAATTTTTATAAATAAAAAGAGAGAAGCGCTCAACCTGGAAACGAACAACAGCATAATAGCTTGTTCTATGGCTAGTTACCACCCTAGAAGCAGCCTCTTTTTGCTCAATATGTGCCTTTCACAGAAAAGAACTTTCCTGTAGCATATCAGTCCGATCCTGACTTCACAGTACAGTCCAGCCCCGAAATACCAGGCAATCTCTCTCTGAACAAGAGAAACAGCAAAACCCCAGACGTACGTTTCGGCCTATTGTGGGCCTCGTCAGTGAGGTGCAGCCATATCCCTCTAGGCACACTGAGCAACGGGTCCACGTCTGGATTCCCGCATCACACCTAGGGAGACTTCCCTAAGTGTCATAACTTGCATAAATAAAAAGAGAGAAGCGCTCAACCTGGGAACGAACAACAGCATAATAGCTTGTTCTATGGCTAGTTACCACCCTAGAAGCAGCCTCTTTTTGCTCAATATGTGCCTTTCACAGAAAAGAACTTTCCTGTAGCATATCAGTCCGATCCTGACTTCAAAGTACAGTCCAGCCCCGAAATACCAGGCAATCCCTCTCTGAACAAGAGAAACAGCAATACCCCAGACGTACGTTTCGGCCTATTGTGGGCCTCGTCAGTGAGGTGCAGCCATATCCCTCTAGGCACACTGCGCAACGGGTCCACGTCTGGATTCCCGCATCACACCTAGGGAGACTTCCCTAAGTGTCATAACTTGCATAAATAAAAAGAGAGAAGCGCTCAACCTGGGAACGAACAACAGCATAATAGCTTGTTCTATGGCTAGTTACCACCCTAGAAGCAGCCTCTTTTTGCTCAATAAGTGCCTTTCACAGAAAAGAACTTTCCTGTAGCATATCAGTCCAATCCTGACTTCACAGTACAGTCCAGCCCCGAAATACCAGGCAATCCCTCTCTGAACAAGAGAAACAGCAAAACCCCAGACGTACGTTTCGGCCTATTGTGGGCCTCGTCAGTGAGGTGCAGCCATATCCCTCTAGGCACACTGAGCAACGGGTCCACGTCTGGATTCCCGCATCACACCTAGGGAGACTTCCCTAAGTGTCATAACTTGCATAAATAAAAAGAGAGAAGCGCTCAACCTGGGAACGAACAACAGCATAATAGCTTGTTCTATGACTAGTTACCACCCTAGAAGCAGCCTCTTTTTGCTCAATATGTGCCTTTCACAGAAAAGAACTTTCCTGTAGCATATCAGTCCGATCCTGACTTCAAAGTACAGTCCAGTCCCGAAATACCAGGCAATCCCTCTCTGAACAAGAGAAACAGCAAAACCCCAGACGTACGTTTCGGCCTATTGTGGGCCTCGTCAGTGAGGTGCAGCCATATCCCTCTAGGCACACTGAGCAATGGGTCCACGTCTGGATTCCCGCATCACACCTAGGGAGACTTCCCTAAGTGTCATAACTTGCATAAATAAAAAGAGAGAAGCGCTCAACCTGGGAACGAACAACAGCATAATAGCTTGTTCTATGGCTAGTTACCACCCTAGAAGCAGCCTCTTTTTGCTCAATATGTGCCTTTCACAGAAAAGAACTTTCCTGTAGCATATCAGTCCGATCCTGACTTCACAGTACAGTCCAGCCCCGAAATACCAGGCAATCCCTCTCTGAACAAGAGAAACAGCAAAACCCCAGACGTACGTTTCGGCCTATTGTGGGCCTCGTCAGTGAGGTGCAGCCATATCCCTCTAGGCACACTTTGCAACGAGTCCACGTCTGGATTCCCGCATCACACCTAGGGAGACTTCCCTAAGTGTCATAACTTGCATAAATAAAAAGAGAGAAGCGCTCAACCTGGGAACGAACAACAGCATAATAGCTTGTTCTATGGCTAGTTACCACCCTAGAAGCAGCCTCTTTTTGCTCAATATGTGCCTTTCACAGAAAAGAACTTTCCTGTAGCATATCAGTCCGATCCTGACTTCACAGTACAGTCCAGCCCCGAAATACCAGGCAATCCCTCTCTGAACTAGAGAAACAGCAAAACCCCAGACGTACGTTTCGGCCTATTGTGGGCCTCGTCAGTGAGGTGCAGCCATATTCCTCTAGGCACACTGAGCAACGGGTCCACGTCTGGATTCCCGCATCACACCTAGGGAGACTTCCCTAAGTGTCATAACTTGCATAAATAAAAAGAGAGAAGCGCTCAACCTGGGAACGAACAACAGCATAATAGCTTGTTCTATGGCTAGTTACCACCCTAGAAGCAGCCTCTTTTTGCTCAATATGTGCCTTTCACAGAAAAGAACTTTCCTGTAGCATATCAGTCCGATCCTGACTTCAAAGTACAGTCCAGCCCCGAAATACCAGGCAATCCCTCTCTGAACAAGAGAAACAGCAAAACCCCAGACGTACGTTTCGGCCTATTGTGGGCCTCGTCAGTGAGGTGCAGCCATATCCCTCTAGGCACACTGAGCAATGGGTCCACGTCTGGATTCCCGCATCACACCTAGGGAGACTTCCCTAAGTGTCATAACTTGCATAAATAAAAAGAGAGAAGCGCTCAACCTGGGAACGAACAACAGCATAATAGCTTGTTCTATGGCTAGTTACCACCCTAGAAGCAGCCTCTTTTTGCTCAATATGTGCCTTTCACAGAAAAGAACTTTCCTGTAGCATATCAGTCCGATCCTGACTTCACAGTACAGTCCAGCCCCGAAATACCAGGCAATCCCTCTCTGAACAAGAGAAACAGCAAAACCCCAGACGTACGTTTCGGCCTATTGTGGGCCTCGTCAGTGAGGTGCAGCCATATTCCTCTAGGCACACTGAGCAACGGGTCCACGTCTGGATTCCCGCATCACACCTAGGGAGACTTCCCTAAGTGTCATAACTTGCATAAATAAAAAGAGAGAAGCGCTCAACCTGGGAACGAACAACAGCATAATAGCTTGTTCTATGGCTAGTTACCACCCTAGAAGCAGCCTCTTTTTGCTCAATATGTGCCTTTCACAGAAAAGAACTTTCCTGTAGCATATCAGTCCGATCCTGACTTCAAAGTACAGTCCAGCCCCGAAATACCAGGCAATCCCTCTCTGAACAAGAGAAACAGCAAAACCCCAGACGTACGTTTCGGCCTATTGTGGGCCTCGTCAGTGAGGTGCAGCCATATCCCTCTAGGCACACTGAGCAATGGGTCCACGTCTGGATTCCCGCATCACACCTAGGGAGACTTCCCTAAGTGTCATAACTTGCATAAATAAAAAGAGAGAAGCGCTCAACCTGGGAACGAACAACAGCATAATAGCTTGTTCTATGGCTAGTTACCACCCTAGAAGCAGCCTCTTTTTGCTCAATATGTGCCTTTCACAGAAAAGAACTTTCCTGTAGCATATCAGTCCGATCCTGACTTCACAGTACAGTCCAGCCCCGAAATACCAGGCAATCCCTCTCTGAACAAGAGAAACAGCAAAACCCCAGACGTACGTTTCGGCCTATTGTGGGCCTCGTCAGTGAGGTGCAGCCATATCCCTCTAGGCACACTGAGCAACGGGTCCACGTCTGGATTGCCGCATCAAACCTAGGGAGACTTCCCTAAGTGTGATAACTTGCATAAATAAAAAGAGAGAAGCGCTCAACCTGGGAACGAACAACAGCATAATAGCTTGTTCTATGGCTAGTTACCACCCTAGAAGCAGCCTCTTTTTGCTCAATATGTGCCTTTCACAGAAAAGAACTTTCCTGTAGCATATCAGTCCGATCCTGACTTCACAGTACAGTCCAGCCCCGAAATACCAGGCAATCCCTCTCTGAACAAGAGAAACAGCAAAACCCCAGACGTATGTTTCGGCCTATTGTGGGCCTCGTCAGTGAGGTGCAGCCATATCCCTCTAGGCACACTGAGCAACGGGTCCACGTCTGGATTGCCGCATCACACCTAGGGAGACTTCCCTAAGTGTCATAACTTGCATAAATAAAAAGAGAGAAGCGCTCAACCTGGGAACGAACAACAGCATAATAGCTTGTTCTATGGCTAGTTACCACCCTAGAAGCAGCCTCTTTTTGCTCAATATGTGCCTTTCACAGAAAAGAACTTTCCTGTAGCATATCAGTCCGATCCTGACTTCACAGTACAGTCCAGCCCTGAAATACCAGGCAATCCCTCTCTGAACAAGAGAAACAGCAAAACCCCAGACGTACGTTTCGGCCTATTGTGGGCCTCGTCAGTGAGGTGCAGCCATATCCCTCTAGGCACACTGAGCAACGGGTCCACGTCTGGATTCCCGCATCACACCTAGGGAGACTTCCCTAAGTGTCCTAACTTGCATAAATAAAAAGAGAGAAGCGCTCAACCTGGGAACGAACAACAGCATAATAGCTTGTTCTATGGCTAGTTACCACCCTAGGAGCAGCCTCTTTTTGCTCAATATGTGCCTTTCACAGAAAAGAACTTTCCTGTAGCATATCAGTCCGATCCTGACTTCACAGTACAGTCCAGCCCCGAAATACCAGGCAATCCCTCTCTGAACAAGAGAAACAGCAAAACCCCAGACGTACGTTTCGGCCTATTGTGGGCCTCGTCAGTGAGGTGCAGCCATATCCCTCTAGGCACACTGAGCAACGGGTCCACGTCTGGATTCCCGCATCACACCTAGGGAGACTTCCCTAAGTGTCATAACTTGCATAAATAAAAAGAGAGAAGCGCTCAACCTGGGAACGAACAACAGCATAATAGCTTGTTCTATGGCTAGTTACCACCCTAGAAGCAGCCTCTTTTTGCTCAATATGTGCCTTTCACAGAAAAGAACTTTCCTGTAGCATATCAGTCCGATCCTGACTTCACAGTACAGTCCAGCCCCGAAATACCAGGCAATCCCTCTCTGAACAAGAGAAACAGCAAAACCCCAGACGTACGTTTCGGCCTATTGTGGGCCTCGTCAGTGAGGTGCAGCCATATCCCTCTAGGCACACTGAGCAACAGGTCCACGTCTGGATTCCTGCATCACACCTAGGGAGACTTCCCTAAGTGTCATAACTTGCATAAATAAAAAGAGAGAAGCGCTCAACCTGGGAACTAACAACAGCATAATAGCTTGTTCTATGGCTAGTTACCACCCTAGAAGCAGCCTCTTTTTGCTCAATATGTGCCTTTCACAGAAAAGAAATTTCCTGTAGCATATCAGTCCGATCCTGACTTCACAGTACAGTCCAGCCCCGAAATACCAGGCAATCCCTCTCTGAACAAGAGAAACAGCAAAACCCCAGACGTACGTTTCGGCCTATTGTGGGCCTCGTCAGTGAGGTGCAGCCATATCCCTCTAGGCACACTAAGCAACGGGTCCACGTCTGGATTCCCGCATCACACCTAGGGAGACTTCCCTAAGTGTCATAACTTGCATAAATAAAAAGAGAGAAGCGCTCAACCTGGGAACGAACAACAGCATAATAGCTTGTTCTATGGCTAGTTACCACCCTAGAAGCAGCCTCTTTTTGCTCAATATGTGCCTTTCACAGAAAAGAACTTTCCTGTAGCATATCAGTCCGATCCTGACTTCACAGTACAGTCCAGCCCCGAAATACCAGGCAATCCCTCTCTGAACAAGAGAAACAGCAAAACCCCAGACGTACGTTTCGGCCTATTGTGGGCCTCGTCAGTGAGGTGCAGCCATATCCCTCTAGGCACACTGAGCAACGGGTCCACGTCTGGATTCCCGCATCACACCTAGGGAGACTTCCCTAAGTGTCATAACTTGCATAAATAAAAAGAGAGAAGCGCTCAACCTGGGAACGAACAACAGCATAATAGCTTGTTCTATGGCTAGTTACCACCCTAGAAGCAGCCTCTTTTTGCTCAATATGTGCCTTTCACAGAAAAGAACTTTCCTGTAGCATATCAGTCCGATCCTGACTTCAAAGTACAGTCCAGCCCCGAAATACCAGGCAATCCCTCTCTGAACAAGAGAAACAGCAAAACCCCAGACGTACGTTTCGGCCTATTGTGGGCCTCGTCAGTGAGGTGCAGCCATATCCCTCTAGGCACACTGAGCAATGGGTCCACGTCTGGATTCCCGCATCACACCTAGGGAGACTTCCCTAAGTGTCATAACTTGCATAAATAAAAAGAGAGAAGCGCTCAACCTGGGAACGAACAACAGCATAATAGCTTGTTCTATGGCTAGTTACCACCCTAGAAGCAGCCTCTTTTTGCTCAATATGTGCCTTTCACAGAAAAGAACTTTCCTGTAGCATATCAGTCCGATCCTGACTTCACAGTACAGTCCAGCCCCGAAATACCAGGCAATCCCTCTCTGAACAAGAGAAACAGCAAAACCCCAGACGTACGTTTCGGCCTATTGTGGGCCTCGTCAGTGAGGTGCAGCCATATCCCTCTAGGCACACTGAGCAACGGGTCCACGTCTGGATTCCCGCATCACACCTAGGGAGACTTCCCTAAGTGTCATAACTTGCATAAATAAAAAGAGAGAAGCGCTCAACCTGGGAACGAACAACAGCATAATAGCTTGTTCTATGGCTAGTTACCACCCTAGAAGCAGCCTCTTTTTGCTCAATATGTGCCTTTCACAGAAAAGAACTTTCCTGTAGCATATCAGTCCGATCCTGACTTCACAGTACAGTCCAGCCCCGAAATACCAGGCAATCCCTCTCTGAACAAGAGAAACAGCAAAACCCCAGACGTACGTTTCGGCCTATTGTGGGCCTCGTCAGTGAGGTGCAGCCATATCCCTCTAGGCACACTGAGCAACGGGTCCACGTCTGGATTCCCGCATCACACCAAGGGAGACTTCCCTAAGTGTCATAACTTGCATAAATAAAAAGAGAGAAGCGCTCAACCTGGGAACGAACAACAGCATAATAGCTTGTTCTATGGCTAGTTACCACCCTAGAAGCAGCCTCTTTTTGCTCAATATGTGCCTTTCACAGAAAAGAACTTTCCTGTAGCATATCAGTCCGATCCTGACTTCAC